>NC_057803.1:5375652-5416180 GCF_018294505.1 Triticum aestivum | reverse complement strand
CAGTAGTACTGGCCATGAAATACAACGCTACTGCTAACGTGCGCTTGTAGCGTTGGTGCTGGCCGGCGCTACTGTTAAATAATAGTAGCGTGGAGTCTCTAACCAACGCTACTGCTAAATGTCTATCTATAAGTATTTTCCTAATAGTGCCAGTGTATAGTATTGATCTCCAGTCAGATCAGACGGAGCCATACGACAACATCACCAATGAGGACTCGGACAGGACGCTGCTCATGGTGGCTACTAGAGTAGAGGTAGTGGGTCACGCGTTGATCGGATACGAGAAAGAAGATAAACAAAACGTTTGAAGGAAGAAGATGGTGATCGGGCCGTCCTTGGAGAAATTCATAGTGCAAATCACACAAAGATATTGAGCCTGGCTTTGGAGCCCAATTTATGAAATTTCAAAAACTTGGAGAGTTTTCCATAAAGTTATTTTTATCACAAATAGTCCGCAGAACTTTGAAGACTCATATTGTCCTCCCGCCCCACGTAGGAAACTATTGTACTCCATCCGTTTTATAGACGTAATTTCAATACTAAATAAATTTGCTTGAGCGATGACTAATATGAAAAAAGGAAATAGTATACCAAAGTAAAGAATCTAAATGCATTTTTTTTGGTTCTAAAAAGCTGAAATGTTAAAAACCACTGAGCTCCCAAGCCAATATACATACTGCTCTAAAAGAGCCATAAATTGTGGAAAACATGAATAGATCCCGGGCTACTGTAGCCCACTTTTTGAAAAGTTTGAAGAACACATTTGAGAGTTTCAATAAGTTATTCCAATTTTTCATGTATGTATAGTTGTTCATCACCCTAATTGTAAAATTCACGATGAAATATGCTTATTTTAGGGCTACACAAAAGGAGACACATATGTGTATATATATAATTGATATACCACACCCCACAAATAATAATAATAATAATTGATATACCATTTTGTATTATGGATCACTCATGTTTTTTTTTGCATAGATGAGTATTAATAAATTTTACATTATATAGAGAAGACCTTGATGTATTATGTGATAAAAAAATTCTAAATTGTTTAAACTTCCAAAACTGTTTTTATGAGGCTCCAGGGAGCCTGGATTTAACATGCCACACTTTGGTCCCCATTAGGGCATCTTCAAAGCAGACCCGCAAACCTCCTGCAACCGTCCGGACCGCGGAAGCCATCTAACGCCGACCTGTATCGATACACGGAGCGGTTCGGACGCGTTTTCTCCTGCAAACAGGAGACAAAAGTTAGGGAGTTTTGCGGGAGTCCGGACCGCTCCCAAGCCTGCTTCTTACCGCCCTGGCCCACCAAAATCCCCCCTGCAGCGCACGCTCCCGCCCGGTGCCACTTGCCTGCATTCATGCCATTGTAGAGCGCGCCGCTCTACATTGAAGAAGGTTCAGGGCAGACGCGACCTCTCGCTGCCTCCGCCATTGAAGCGGTGCGCCGACCGATGGCGCCGCCCGCTGCACGCTCGGCTGAATACGCCTACTCGCTGCATTCATACACCCCCATTAACCCCGAGTGAAAGCCGAGAAACCTACTCCGGCCACACGTCCGTTCATGAGCGGGCCGACATTAAACGCAATGCCGGTCGAGCTCCTATTGTTCGCCCTCTATTTAAACGAGGGCAGACATCGGGCAAGAACCACACCCCTTCCGCTGCTTCCCCAATCTCCTCCTCCACCACTCTTCTGATGGCTTCCAAAGAGTAGTTCTCCAGCATACAAGATGGCTGGGTGGCCCGCCTAGCCGACCGGATACGAGCGAGGCAGCTTGCTACTCCATCTCCCGGGCCTCACCCGAGGGAGCAAGTTGCCGCCCCAAACCGCCGCATGGTTCAACAACTCGCCGCTCCAGGCCCACTCGACGAGAAGTGGCCAGTTGCTCGACGCCGGCATGATACGTCTCCGTCGTATCTATAATTTTGATTGTTACATGCCAATATTATTCAACTTTCATATACTTTTTGGCAACTTTTTATATTATTTTTGGGACTAACATATTGATCCAGTGCCCAGTGCCAGTTCCTATTTGTTGCATGTTTTATGTTTCGCAGAATATCCATACCAAACGGAATCCAAACGGGATAAAAATGGACGGAGCTTATTTTTGGAATATTTGGAAAATTCCAGAAGAAAAATCCACGCGAGATGGTGCCCGAGGTGGTCACGAGGTAGGGGCGCTCTTATTTTGCCGCAAGAAAGCTAATTTTCGGAAAAAAATCACGGCGAAGGTTTCAGGCCAATCGGAGTTACGGATCTCCATATATACACGAAATGGTGAAGCAGAGCCAGAAGAGAACGCAGAAACAGAGAGAGACAGAGAGACAAATCCAATCTCGGAGGGGCTCTCGCCCCTCCCACGCCATGGAGGCCATGGACCAGAGGGGAAACCCTTCTCCCATCTAGGGAGGAGGTCAAGGAAGAAGAAGAAGGAGGGGGGCTCTCTCCCCCTCGCTTTCGGTGGCACCGGAGTGCCACCGGGGGCCATCATCATCACCGCGATCTTCACCAACAACTTCACCGCCATCATCACCAACTCTTCCCCCCTCTATGCAGCGGTGTAACCTCTCTCTTACCCGCTGTAATCTCTACTTAAACATGGTGCTCAACGCTATATATTATTTCCCAATGATGTATGTGTTGGAAATATGCCCTGGAGGCAATAATAAATTGGTTATTATTATATTTCCTTGCTCATGATAATCGTTTATTATCCATGCTAGAATTGTATTGATAGGAAACTCAGATACATGTGTGGATACATAGACAACACTATGTCCCTAGTAAGCCTCTAGTTGACTAGCTCGTTGATCAATAGAAGGTTACAGTTTCCTGACCATGGACATTGGATGTCGTTGATAACGGGATCACATCATTAGGAGAATGATGTGATGGACAAGACCCAATCCTAAGCCTAGCACAAGATTGTGTAGTTCGTTTGCTAAAGCTTTTCTAATGTCAAGTATCATTTCCTTAGACCATGAGAGTGTGCAACTCCCGGATACCGTAGGAGTGCTTTGGGTGTGCCAAACGTCACAACGTAACTGGGTGGCTATAAAGGTACACTACAGGTATCTCCGAAAGTGTCTGTTGGGTTGGCACGAATCGAGACTGGGATTTGTCACTCCGTGTAAACGGAGAGGTATCTCTGGGCCCACTCGGTAGGACATCATCATAATGTGCACAATGTGACCAAGGAGTTGATCACGGGATGATGTGTTATGGAACGAGTAAAGAGACTTGCCGGTAACGAGATTGAACAAGGTATGGGGATACCGACGATCGAATCTCGGGCAAGTATCGTACCGCTAGACAAAGGGAATTGAATACGGGATTGATTGAATCCTCGACATCGTGGTTCATCCGATGAGATCATCGTGGAACATGTGGGAGCCAACATGGGTATCTAGATCCCGCTCTTGGTTATTGACCGTAGAGTCGTCTCGGTCATGTCTGCACGTCTCTCGAACCCGTAGGGTCTACACACTTAAGGTTCGGTGACGCTAGGGTTGTTAGGAAGACTTGTATGTGATTACCGAATATTGTTCGGAGTCCCGGATGAGATCCCGGACATCACGAGGAGTTCCGGAATGGTCCGGAGATGAAGATTTATATGTAGGAAGTTGTCATACGGTCACCGGAAAGGTTCGGGGGCATATCGGTATTGTACCGGGGCCACCGAAGGGTTTCCGGGGGTCCACCGGGAGGGGCCACCTCTCTCGGAGGGCCTAATGGGCTGTAGAGGAAAGGGAACCAGCCCTACATGGGCTGGCCGCATCCCCCTCTTGGGCCCATGCGCCTAGGGTTGGGGGGGAAACCCTAAAGGGGGCGCCCCCCTTGCTTGGGGGGCAAGCCCCTCCCCTTGGCCGCCGCCCCCCTCTAGATCTCATCTAGAGGGGGCCGGCCCCCTTCCTCCTTCCCCTATAAATAGAGGGGCAAGGGGAGGGCTGCAGATGACATCCCTGGCGCAGCCCCTCCCCTCCCCAACACTTCTCCTCCTCCGCAAGAGCTTGGCGAAGCCCTGCCGGAGTACTGCAGCTCCACCACCACCACGCCGTCATGCTGCTGTTGGAGCCCTCTTCCTCAACTTCTCCCTCCTCCTTGCTGGATCAAGGCGTGGGAGACGTCTCCGTTCCGTACATGTGTTGAACGCGGAGGTGCCGTCCGTTCGGCGCTAGGATCATCGGTGATTTGGATCACGACGAGTACGACTCCATCAACCCCGTTCACTTGAACGCTTCCGCTTAGCGATCTACAAGGGTATGTAGATGCACTCCTCTCTCCCTCGTTGCTTGATGACTCCATAGATTGATCTTGGTGATGCGTAGAAAATTTTAAAATTATGCTACGATCCCCAACAGTGGCATCATGAGCTAGGTCTATGCGTAGTTTCTATGCACGAGTAGAACATAAAGCAGTTGTGGGCGTCGATATTGTCAATTTACTTGCCGTTACTAGTCTTATCTTGATTCGGCGGCATCGTGGGATGAAGCGGCCCGGACCGACCTTACACGTACGCTTACGTGAGACTGGTTCCACCGACTGACATGCACTAGTTGCATAAGGTGGCTAGCGGGTGTCTGTCTCTCCCACTTTAGTCGGATCGGATTTGATGAAAACGGTCCTTATGAAGGGTAAATAGAAATTGGCATATCACGTTGTGGTTTTCGCGTAGGTAAGAAATGTTCTTGCTAGAAACCTATAGCAGCCACGTAAAAACTTGCAACAACAATTAGAGGACATCTAACTTGTTTTTGCAGCATATGCCTTGTGATGTGATATGGCCAAAAGGATGTGATGAATGATATATGTGATGTATGAGATTGATCATGTTCTTGTAATAAGAATCACGACTTGCATGTCGATGAGTATGACAACCGGCAGGAGCCATAGGAGTTGTCTTTATTTATTTATGACCTGCGTGTCAACATAAACGTCATGTAATTGCTTTACTTTATTGCTAAAGCGTTAGCCATAGTAGTAGAAGTAATAGATGACGAGACAACTTCAAGAAGACACGATGATGTAGATCATGATGATGGAGATCATGGTGTCATGCCGGTGACAACGATGATCATGAAGCCCCGAAGATGGAGATCAAAAGGAGCAAATGATATTGGCCATATCATGTCACTATTTGATTGCATGTGATGTTTATCATGTTTTACATCTTATTTGCTTAGAACGACGGTAGCTTAAATAAGATGATCCCTCACTAAAATTTCAAGAAAAGTGTTCCCCCTAACTGTGCACCGTTGCGAAGGTTCGTTGTTTTGAAGCACCACGTGATGATCGGGTGTGATAGATTCTAATGTTCGAATACAACGGGTGTAAGCCAGATTTACACACGCGATACACTTAGGTTGACTTGACGAACCTAGCATGTACAAACATGGTCTCGGAACACGAAGACCGAAAGGTCGAGCATGACTCGTATAGAAGATACGATCAACATGAAGATGTTCACCGATGTTGACTAGTCCGTCTCACGTGATGATCAGACACGGCCTAGTTGACTCGGATCATGTTTCACTTAGATGACTAGAGGGATGCCTATCTGAGTGGGAGTTCATTATATAATTTGATTAGATGAACTCAATTATCATGAACATAGTCTAAATTGTTTTTGCAAATATGTTGTAGATAAATAGCTCACGCTGTAGCTCTCTGTTTCAATGCGTTTCTAGAGAAAGATTAAGTTGAAAGATATGTAAGCAATGATGCGGACTAGGTCCGTAGTCCGAGGAGTGTCCTCACTGCTACACAGAAGGCTTACGTCTTTGATGCACCGCTCGATGTGCAAACCCCCACAACGTCGTCTGTGGATGTTGTGAACACCTGACAGACACGTCCTGATGACTACTTGATAGTTTAGTGCACCATACTTTACGGCTTAGAATCAGGATTCCAATGACGTTTTGAACGCCATAGAACATATGAGATGTTCCAAGAGCTGAAATTGGGATTTCAGGCTCATGCCCGTGTTGAGAGGTGTGAGATCTCTGACAAGTTCTTTTGCCAACAAGATGGAGGAGAATAGCTCAGCTAGTGAGCATGTGCTCAGAATGTCTGGGTGCTACAATCACTTAAATCTAGTGGGAGTTAAACTTCCAGGTAAGATAGTGATTGATAGAGTTCTTTAGCCACTATCACTAAGCTACTAGATCTTCGTGATGAACTATGACATGCAAGGGGTGGAGTCGATCCTGGAGCTGTTCGCGGTGCTTAAGACTACAAAAAGGTAGAAATCAAGAAGGAGCATCAAGTGTTGATGGTTTAACAAGAACACTGGTTTCAAGAAAGGCAAGGGCTAGAAGGGAAACTTCATGGATGGCAAACCAGTTGCCGCTCCAGTGAAGGAACCCAAGGTTGAACCCAAAACCGAGACTAAGTGCTTCTATTGTAAGGGGAACGGTCACTGGTAGCGGAATTAGCCCAAATGCATGGTAGATAAGAAGGCTGGCAACTTCAACAAAATTTATACGTGTTATTAATGTGTACCTCACTAGTACTCCTGGTAGCACCTAGGTGTTGGATACCGGTTTAGTTACTATTATTGGTGACTTGAAGCAAAATCTATGGACTAAACGGAGATTGGCTAAGGGCGAGGTGACGATGTGTGTTGGAAGTGTTTCCAAAGTTGATGAGATCACCATCGCACACTCCATCTGCCTTCGGGATTAGTATTGAACCTAGATAAATGTTATCAGGTGTCTACGTTGAGCATGAATATGATTAGATCATGTTCATTGCAATACGGTTATTCATTTAAGTTAGAGAATAATGGTTATTCTATTTACATGAATAATACCTTTCATGGTCATGCACCCTATGTGAATGGTTCATTGAATCTCGGTCGTGGTAATATGCATGTTCACGCCAAAAGATGTAGAGTTAATAATGATAGTACCACTTTCTCGTGGCACTGCCGCTTAGGTCATATTGGCGTAAGATGCATGAAGAAACTCCATGTCGATGGATGTTTGGAGTCACTTGATTTTGAATCGCTTGACACATGCAAGCCATGCCTCATGGGAAGGATGACTAAGGCCCCGCTTTCAGGTACAATGAAATGGGCAAGTGACTTGTTGGAAATCATACATGCTGATGCGTGTGATCCAATGAGAATTGAAGTGTGCGGTGGATATCACTATTTTCTCATCTTCACTGACGATTTGAGTAGATATAGGTATATTTACTTAATGAAGCACAAGTCTGAAACGTTTGAAAAGTTCAAGTGATTTCAGAGTGAAGTTAAGAATCATCATAACAAGAAGATCAAATTCCTACGATCTGATCAATAAGAATATCTGAGTTATGAGTTTGGCAAACACTTAAGACATTGTGGAATTGTTTCACAGTTGAAGCCACCTGGAACACCACTGGGTTATGGTGTGTCCGGACGTCGTAATCGAACCTTATGAGATATGGTGCGATCTATGATGTCTCTTACCGATCTACCGTTTTCATTTTGAGGTTATGCGTTAGAGACAGCTGCATTCACTTTATATAGGACACCATCTAAGTCCGTTGAGACGACGTCATATGGCAAGAAACCAAAGTTGTCATTTCTTAATGTTTGGGGATGCGATGCTTAGGGCTTCAGCCGGAGAAGCTCGAACCTAAAGCGGACAAACACATCTTCATAGGATACCCAAGGGTGATAGTTGGGTATACCTTCTATCTTAGATCCGAGGGCAAATTGTTTGTCGCTAAGAACGGGTCCTTTCTCGAGAAGGAGTTTTTCTCGAAAGAATTGAGTGGGAGGAAGATAGAACTTGATGAGGTTGTCGAACCTTTACTTCAACCAGAGAGTGATGCAACACAGAAATATGTTTCCTGTGGAGCCTACATCTATTGAATAAGAAGTTAATGATAGTGATCATGAAGCTTCGGATCAAGATGCTATCGAACCTCGTAAGTCGACAAGGATATGTACTACTCCTGAGTGGTACGATAATCCTGTCTTAGATATCATGTTGTTAGACAACAATGAACCTACGAGCCATGGAGAAGCGATGGTGGGCCCGTATTCCGACAAATGGTTAGAAGCCATGAAATCCGAGATAGGATCCATGTATCAGAACAAAGTATGGACTTTGGTGGACTTGCCCGATGATCGGCAAGCCATTGAGATAAATGGATCTTTAAGAAGAAGACGGACGTGGGCGGTAATGTTACCGTCTATGAAGCTCGACTTGTGGGAAAGAGTCTTTTCACAAGTTCAAGGAGTTGACTACGATGAGAATTTCTCACCCGTAGCGATGCTTAAGTCCGTCGGAATCATGTTAGCATTAGCTGTATTTTTCGATTATGAAATCTTGCAGATGGATGTCAAAACAAGTTTTCTTACCAGTTTTCGTAAGAAAAGTTGTATGTGATACAATCAAAGTTTTGTCGATCCTAAAGATGCTAAAAGGTATGCTGGCTCCAGCAATCCTTCTATGGACTAGAGCAAGCATCTCAGAATCAGAATATATGTTTTGATGGAGTGATCAAAGCTTTTAGGTTTATACAATGTCTGTTAGAAACTTGTATTTACAAGAAAGTGAGTGGGAGCACTACAACATTTCTGATAAGTATATGTGGATGACATATTGTTGATTCGAAATGATGTAGAATTTCTGGAAAGCATAAACGGTTGTTTGAAGAGTGTTTTTCAAGGGAAGACCTGGATAAAGCTGCTTACATATTGGGCATCAAGATCTATAGGGATAGATCAAAACGCCGGATGATACTTTCAAAGAACACACACCTTGACATGTTTTTGAAGGAGTTCAAAATAGATCAGTCAAAGAAGGGGTTCTTGCCTGAGTTGTAAGGTGTGAAGCTGAGTAAGACTCAAAGCTTGACCACGACACAAGAAAGAGGAAGGACGAAGGTTGTCCCCTATGCTTTTGTCATAGGCTCTATACGGTATGCCATGCTGAGTACCACACCTGATGTGTGCCTTGCCACATGTCTGGCAAGAGGGTACGAAGGTGATCTAGGAGTGGATCACCAGATAGCGGTCAAATTATCGTTAGAGGAATAAGGAAATGTTTCTCGGTTATGGAGGTGATAAAGAGTTCGACATAAAGAGTTACGTCGATGCAAGCTTAACACCTATCCGGATAGCTCTGAGTAGAGATACCGGATACGTATAATGAAGCAATAATTTGGAATAGCTCCAAGTGGAACGTGGTAGCAGCATCTACGATATAAAGTTTTGCAAAATACATAGGGATCTGAATATGGCAAGACCCGTTGACTACAACCTATCTCACAAGCATAACATGATCAAACCCAGAACTCTTTGAGTGTTTATCACATAGTGATGTGAACTAGATCATTGAGTCAAGTAGAATCTGTTGGGGAACGTAGTAATTTCAAAAAATTTCCTACGCACACGCAAGATCATGGCGATGCATAGCAACGAGAGGGGAGAGTGTGATCTACGTACCCTTGTAGATCGACAGCGGAAGCGTTAGCACAACGCGGTTGATGTAGTCGTACGTCTTCACGGCCCGACCAATCAAGCACTGAAACTACGGCACCTCCGAGTTCTAGCACACGTTCAGCTCGATGACGATCCCCGGACTCCGATCCAGCAAAGTGTCGGGGAAGAGTTCCGTCAGCACGACGGTGTAGTGACGATCTTGATGTACTACTGTCGCAGGGCTTCGCCTAAGCACCGCTACAATATTATCGAGGATTATGGTGGAAGGGGGCACTGCACACGGCTAAGAATATGATCATGTGGATCAACTTATGTGTCTAGGGGTGCCCCTTGCCCCCGTATATAAAGGAGCAGGGGGAGGTGCGGCCGGCCAGGAGGAGGGCGCGCCAGGAGGAGTCCTACTCCCACCGGGAGTAGGATTCCCCCCCCCCCTTTCCTAGTTGGAATAGGATTCGGGAGGGGGAAAGAGGAGAGAGAGAAGGAAGGGGGGCGCCGCCCCCCTCTCCTTGTCCTATTCGGACTAGGGGGGAGGGGCACGCGGCCCAGCCCTGGCCACCTCTCCTCTCTTCCACTAAAGCCCACTAAGGCCCATATACCTCCCCGGGGGTTCCGGTAACCTCCCGGTACTCCGATAAAATCCCGATTTCACTCGGAACACTTCCGATATCCAAATATAGGCTTCCAATATATCAATCTTTATGTCTCGACCATTTCGAGACCCCTCGTCATGTCCGTGATCACATCCGGGACTCTGAAAAAACTTCGGTACATCAAAATGCATAAACTCATAATATAACTGTCATCAAAACCTTAAGCGTGCGGACCCTACGGGTTCGAGAACAATGTAGACATGATCGAGACACGTCTCCGATCAATAACCAATAGCGGAACCTGGATGCTCATATTGGCTCCCACATATTCTACGAAAATCTTTATCGGTCAGACCGCATAACAACATACGTTGTTCCCTTTGTCATCGGTATGTTACTTGCCCGAGATTCGATCGTCGGTATCTCAATACCTAGTTCAATCTCATTACCGGCAAGTCTCTTTACTCGTTTTGTAATACATCATCTTGCAACTAACTCATTAGTTGTAATGCTTGCAAGGCTTATGTGATGTGCATTACCAAGAGGGCCCAGAGATACCTCTCCGACAATCGGAGTGACAAATCCTAATCTCGAAATACGCCAACCCAACATGTACCTTTGGAGACACCTGTAGAGCTCCTTTATAATCACCCAATTACATTGTGATGTTTGGTAGCACACAAAGTGTTCCTCCGGTAAACGGGAGTTGCATATTCTCATAGTCATAGGAACATGTATAAGTCATGAAGAAAGCAATAGCAACATACTAAACGATCGGGTGCTAAGCTAATGGAATGGGTCATGTCAATCATATCATTCTCCTAATGATGTGATCCCATTAATCAAATGACAACACATGTCTATGGTTAGGAAACATAACCATCTTTGATTAACGAGCTAGTCAAGTAGAGGCATACTAGTGACGTTTGGTTTGTCTATGTATTCACACAAGTATTATGTTTCCGGATAATACAATTCTAGCATGAATAATAAACATTTATAATGATACAAGGAAATAAAATAATAACATTATTATTGCCTCTAGGGCATATTTCCTTCAGTCTCCCACTTGCACTAGAGTCAATAATCTAGATTACATAGTAATGATTCTAACACCCATGGAGCTTTGGTGTTGATCATGTTTTGCTCGTGGAAGAGGCTTAGTCAACGGGTCTGCTATATTCAGATCCGTATGTATCTTGCAAATCTCTATGTCTCCCACCTGGACTAGATCCCGGATGGAATTGAAGCGTCTCTTGATGTGCTTGGTTCTCTTGTGAAATCTGGATTCCTTTGCCAAGGCAATTGCACCAGTATTGTCACAAAAGATTTTCATTGGACCCGATGCACTAGGTATGACACCTAGATCGGATATGAACTCCTTCATCCAGACTCCTTCATTTGCTGCTTCCGAATCAGCTATGTACTCTGCTTCACATGTAGATCCCGCCACAACGCTTTGTTTAGAACTGCACCAACTGACAGCTCCACCGTTTAATGTAAACACGTATCCGGTTTGCGATTTAGAATCGTCCGGATCAGTGTCAAAGCTTGCATCAACTTAACCATTTATGATGAGCTCTTTGTCACCTCCATATATGAGAAACATATCCTTAGTCCTTTTCAGGTATTTCAGGATGTTCTTGACCGCTGTCCAGTGATCCACTCCTGGATTACTTTGGTACCTCCCTGCTAGACATATAGCAAGACACACATTAGGTCTGGTACACAGCATTGCATACATGATAGAGCCTATGGCTGAAGCATAGGGAACATCTTTCATTTTCTCTCTATATTCTGCATTGGTCGGGGATTGAGTCTTACTCAATTTCACACCTTGTAACACAGGCAAGAATCCTTTCTTTGCTTGATCCATTTTGAATTTCTTCAAAACTTTGTCAAGGTATGTGCTTTGTGAAAGTCCAATTAAGCGTCTTGATCTATCGCTATAGATCTTAATGCCTAATATGTAAGCAGCTTCACCGAGGTCTTTCATTGAAAAACTCTTATTCAAGTATCCTTTTATGCTATCCAGAAATTCTATATCATTTCCGATTAGGAATATGTCATCTACATATAATATCAGAAATGCTACAGAGCTCCCACTCACTTTCTTGTAAATACAGGCTTCTCCAAAAGTCTGTACAAAACCAAATGCTTTGATCACACTATCAAAGCGCTTATTCCAACTCCGAGAGGCTTGCACCAGTCCATAAATGGATCGCTGAAGCTTGCACACTTTGTTAGCTCCCTTTGGATCGACAAAACCTTCCGGCTGCATCATATACAACTCTTCTTGCAGAAATCCATTCAGGAATGCAGTTTTGACATCCATTTGCCAAATTTCATAATCATAAAATGCGGCAATTGCTAACATGATTCGGACAGACTTAAGCATCACTACGGGTGAGAAGGTCTCATCGTAGTCAATCCCTTGAACTTGCCGAAAACCTTTTGCGACAAGTCGAGCTTTGTAGACAGTAATATTACCATCAGTGTCAGTCTTCTTCTTGAAGATCCATTTATTCTCAATTGCTTGCCGATCATTGGGCAAGTCAACCAAAGTCCATACTTTGTTCTCATACATGGATCCCATCTCAGATTTCATGGCTTCAAGCCATTTTGCGGAATCTGGGCTCACCATCTCTTCTTCATAGTTCGTAGGTTCATCATGATCTAGTAGCATGACTTCCAGAACAGGATTACCATACCACTCTGGCACGGATCTTACTCTGGTTGATCTACGAGGTTCAGTAGTATCTTGTTCTGAAGTTTCATGATCATTATCATTAGCTTCCTCACTAATTGGTGTAGGTGTCACAGAAACTGGTTTCTGTGATGTACTACTTTCTAATAAGGGAGCAGGTACAGTTACCTCATCAAGTTCTACTTTCCTCCCACTCACTTCTTTCGAGAGAAACTCCTTCTCTAGAAAGTTTCCGAATTTAGCAACAAAAGTCTTGCCTTCGGATCTGTGATAGAAGGTGTATCCAATAGTTTCCTTTGGATATCCTATGAAGACACATTTCTCCGATTTGGGTTCGAGCTTATCAGGTTGAAGTTTTTTCACATAAGCATCGCAGCCCCAAACTTTCAGAAATGACAACTTTGGTTTCTTGCCAAACCACAGTTCATATGGCGTCGTCTCAACGGATTTTGATGGTGCCCTATTTAACGTGAATGCGGCCGTCTCTAGAGCATATCCCCAAAACGATAGCGGTAAATCAGTAAGAGACATCATAGATCGCACCATATCTAGTAAAGTACGATTACGACGTTCGGACACACCATTACGCTGTGGTGTTCCGGGTGGCGTGAGTTGCGAAACTATTCCACATTATTTTAAATATACACCAAACTCGTAACTCAAATATTCTCCTCCACGAGCAGATCGTAGGAATTTTATTTTCTTGTTACGATGATTTTCAACTTCACTCTGAAATTCTTTAAACTTTTCAAATGTTTCAGACTTATGTTTCATTAAGTAGATATACCCATATCTGCTTAAGTCATCTGTGAAGGTGAGAAAATAACGATGTCCGCCACGAGCCTCAACATTCATCGGACCACATACATCTGTATGTATGATTTCCAATAAATCTGTTGCTCTCTCCATAGTACCGGAGAACGATGTTTTTGTCATCTTACCCATAAGGCACGGTTCGCAAGTACCAAGTGATTCATAATCAAGTGGTTCCAAAAGCCCATCAGTATGGAGTTTCTTCATGCGCTTTATACCGATATGACCCAAACGGCAGTGCCACAAATAAGTTGCACTATCATTATCAACTCTGCATATTTTGGTTTCAACACTATGAATATGTGTGTCGCTACTATCGAGATTTAATAAGAATAGACCACTCTTTAAGGGTGCATGACCATGAAAGATATTACTCTTGTAAATAGAACAACCATTATTCTCTGATTTAAATGAATAACCGTCACGCATCAAACAAGATCCAGATATAATGTTCATGCTTAACGCTGGCACCAAATAACAATTATTTAGGTCTAATACTAATCCCGAAGGTAGATGTAGAGGTAGCGTGCCGACTGCGATCACATCGACTTTGGAACCATTTCCCACGCGCATCGTCACCTCGTCCTTAGCCAATCTTCGCTTAATCCATAGTCCCTGTTTCGAGTTGCAAATATTAGCAACAGAACCAGTATCAAATACCCAGGTGCTACTGCGAGCATTAGTAAGGTACACATCAATAACATGTATATCACATATACCTTTGTTCACCTTGCCATCCTTCTTATCCGCCAAATACTTGGGGCAGTTCCGCTTCCAGTGACCAGTCTGCTTGCAGTAGAAGCACTCAGTTTCAGGCTTAGGTCCAGGTTTGGGTTTCTTCTCTTGAGTAGCAACTTGCTTGCTGTTCTTTTTGAAGTTCCCCTTCTTCTTCCCTTTGCCCTTTTTCTTGAAACTAGTGGTCTTGTTGACCATCAGCACTTGATGCTCCTTCTTGATTTCTACCTCCGCAGCTTTCAGCATTGCGAAGAGCTCGGGAATAGTCTTATTCATCCCTTGCATATTATAGTTCATCACGAAGCTCTTGTAGCTTGGTGGCAGTGATTGGAGAATTCTGTCAATGACGCAATCATCTGGAAGATTAACTCCCAATTGAATCAAGTGATTATTATACCCAGACATTTTGAGTATATGCTCACTGACAGAACTGTTCTCCTCCATCTTGCAGCTATAGAACTTATTGGAGACTTCATATCTCTCAATCCAGGCATTTGCTTGAATATTAACTTCAACTCCTGGAACATCTCATATGCTCCATGATGTTCAAAACGTCGTTGAAGTCCCGATTCTAAGCCGTAAAGCATGGCACACTGAACTATCGAGTAGTCATCAGCTTTGCTCTGCCAGACGTTCATAACGTCTGGTGTTGCTCCAGCAGCAGGCCTGGCACCTAGCGGTGCTTCCAGGACGTAATTCTTCTGTGCAGCAATGAGGATAATCCTCAAGTTACGGACCCAGTCCGTGTAATTGCTACCATCATCTTTCAACTTTGCTTTCTCAAGGAACGCATTAAAATTCAACGGAACAACAACACGGGCCATCTATCTACAATCAAACATAAACAAGCAAGATACTATCATGTACTAAGTTTCATGATAAATTTAGGTTCAAATAATCATATTACTTAAAGAACTCCCACTTAGATAGACATCCCTCTAATCCTCTAAGTGATTACGTGATCCAAATCAACTAAACCATGTCCGATCATCACGTGAGATGGAGTAGTTTCATTGGTGAACATTACTATGTTGATCATATCTACTATATGATTCACGCTCGACCTTTTGGTCTCTGTGTTCCGAGGCCATATCTGTATATGCTTGGCTCGTCAAGTATAACCTGAGTATTCCGCGTGTGCAACTGTTTTGCACCCGTTGTATTTGAACGTAGAGCCTATCACACCCGATCATCACGTGGTGTCTCAGCACGAAGAACTTTCGCAACGGTGCATACTCAAGGAGAACACTTCTTGATAATTAGTGAGAGATCATCTTATAATGCTACCGTCAATCAAAGCAAGATAAGATGCATAAAAGATAAACATCATATGCAATCAATATAAGTGATATGATATGGCCATCATCATCTTGTGCTTGTGATCTCCATCTTCGAAGCACCGTCATGATCACCATCATCACGGGCGCAACACCTTGATCTCCATCGTAGCATCGTTGTCGTCTCGCCAATTTTATGCTTCCACGACTATCGCTACCGCTTAGTGATAAAGTAAAGCATTACAGCGCGATTGCATTGCATACAATAAAGCGACAACCATATGGCTCCTGCCAGTTGCCGATAACTCGGTTACAAAACATGATCATCTCATACAATAAAATTTAGCATCATGTCTTGACCATATCACATCACAACATGCCCTACAAAAACAAGTTAGACGTCCTCTACTTTGTTGTTGCAAGTTTTACGTGGCTGCTACGGGCTTAAGCAAGAACCAATCTTACCTACGCATCAAAACCACAACGATAGTTTGTCAAGTTGGTGCTATTTTAACCTTCACAAGGACCAGGCGTAGCCACACTCGGTTCAACTAAAGTTGGAGAAACTGTCACCCGCTAGCCACCTTTGTGCAAAGCACGTCGGGAGAACTGGTCTCGCGTAAGCGTACGCGTAATGTCGGTCCGGGCCGCTTCGTCCAACAATACCGCCGAACCAAAGTATGACATGCTGGTAAGCAGTATGACTTATATCGCCCACAACTCACTTGTGTTCTACTCGTGCATATAACATCAACACATAAAACCTAGGCTCGGATGCCACTGTTGGGGAACGTAGTAATTTCAAAAAAATTTCCTACGCACACGCAAGATCATGGTGATGCATAGCAACGAGAGGGGAGAGTGTGATCTACATACCCTTGTAGATCGACAGCGGAAGCGTTAGCACAACGCGGTTGATGTAGTCGTACGTCTTCACGGCCCGACCGATCAAGCACCAAAACTACGGCACCTCTGAGTTCTAGCACACGTTCAGCTCGATGACGATCCCTGGACTCCGATCCAGCAAAGTGTCGGGGAAGAGTTCCGTCAGCACGACGGCGTGGTGACGATCTTGATGTACTACCGTCGCAGGGCTTCGCCTAAGCACCGCTACAATATTATCGAGGATTATGGTGGAATGGGGCACCGCCCACGGCTAAGAATATGATCATGTGGATCAACTTGTGTGTCTAGGGGTGCCCCCTGCCCCCGTATATAAAGGAGCAGGGGGAGGTGCGGCCGGCCAGGAGGAGGGCGCGCCAGGAGGAGTCCTACTCCCACCGGGAGTAGGATTCCCCCCCTTTCCTAGTTGGAATAGGATTCGGGAGGGGGAAAGAGGAGAGAGAGAAGGAAGGGGGGCGCCGCCCCCATCTCCTTGTCCTATTCGGACTAGGGGGGAGGGGCGCGCGGCCCAGCCCTGGCCACCTCTCCTCTCTTCCACTAAAGCCCACTAAGGCCCATATACCTCCCAGGGGGTTCCGGTAACCTCCCGGTACTCCGGTAAAATCCCGATTTCACTCGGAACACTTCCGATATCCAAATATAGGCTTCCAATATATCAATCTTTATGTCTCGACCATTTCGAGACCCCTCGTCATGTCCATGATCACATCCGGGACTCCGAACAAACTTCGGTACATCAAAATGCATAAACTCATAATATAACTGTCATCAAAACCTTAAGCGTGCGGACCCTACGGGTTCGAGAACAATGTAGACATGACCGAGACACGTCTCCGATCAATAACCAATAGCGGAACCTGGATGCTCATATTGGCTCCCACATATTCTACGAAGATCTTTATCGGTTAGACCGCATAACAACATACGTTGTTCCCTTTGTCATCGGTATGTTACTTGCCCGAGATTCGATCGTCGGTATCTCAATACCTAGTTCAATCTCGTTACCTGCAAGTCTCTTTACTCGTTTCGTAATACATCATCTTGCAACTAACTCATTAGTTGTAATGCTTGCAAGGCTTATGTGATGTGCATTACCGAGAGGGCCCAGAGATACCTCTCCGACAATCGGAGTGACAAATCCTAATCTCGATATACGCCAACCCAACATGTACCTTTGGAGACACCTGTAGAGCTCCTTTATAATAACCCAATTACGTTGTGACGTTTGGTAGCACACAAAGTGTTCCTCCGGCAAACGGGAGTTGCATAATCTCATAGTCATAGGAACATGTATAAGTCATGAAGAAAGCAATAGCAACATACTAAACGATCGGGTGCTAAGCTAATGGAATGGGTCATGTCAATCATATTATTCTCCTAATGATGTGATCCCATTAATCAAATGACAACACATGTCTATGGTTAGGAAACATAACCATCTTTGATTAACGAGCTAGTCAAGTAGAGGCATACTAGTGACGTTTGGTTTATCTATGTATTCACACAAGTATTATGTTTCCGGATAATACAATTCTAGCATGAATAATAAACATTTATCATGATATAAGGAAATAAAATAATAACATTATTATTGCCTCTAGGGCATATTTCCTTCAGACTTTTGGATGTTGGTCACATGGCGATGTGACCTGTGAGTGTTAATCACATGGCGGTGTGAACTAGATTATTGACTCTAGTGCAAGTGGGACACTGTTGGAAATATGCCCTAGAGGCAATAATAAATTGGTTATTATTATATTTCCTTGTTCATGATAATTGTTTATTATCCATGCTAGAATTGTATTGATAGGAAACTCAGATACATGTGTGGATACATAGACAACACCATGTCCCTAGTAAGCCTCTAGTTGACTAGCTCGTTGATCAATAGATGGTTACGGTTTCCTGACCATGGACATTGGATGTCGTTGATAACGGGATCACATCATTAGGAGAATGATGTGATGGACAAGACCCAATCCTAAGCCTAGCACAAGACCGTGTAGTTCGTTTGCTAAAGCTTTTCTAATGTCAAGTATCATTTCCTTAGACCATGAAATTGTGCAACTCCCGGATACCGTAGGAGTGCTTTGGGTGTGCCAAACGTCACAACGTAACTGGGTGGCTATAAAGGTACACTACAGGTATCTCCAAAAGTGTCTGTTGGGTTGGCACAAATCGAGACTGGGATTTGTCACTCCGTGTAAACGGAGAGGTATCTCTGGGCCCACTCGGTAGGACATCATCATAATGTGCACAATGTGAACAAGGAGTTGATCACGGGATGATGTGTTACGGAACGAGTAAAAAGACTTGCGGGTAACGAGATTGAACAAGGTATGGGGATACCGACGATCGAATCTCGGGCAAGTATCGTACCGCTAGACAAAGGGAATTGAATACGGGATTGATTGAATCCTCGAAATCGTGGTTCATCCGATGAGATCATCGTGGAACATGTGGGAGCCAACATGGGTATCCAGATCCCGCTATTGGTTATTGACCGGAGAGTCGTCTCGGTCATGTCTGCATGTCTCCCGAACCTATAGGGTCTACACACTTAAGGTTCGGCGACGCTAGGGTTGTTAGGAAGACTTGTATGTGATTAACGAATGTTGTTCGGAGTCCCGGATGAGACCCCGAACATCACGAGGAGTTCCGGAATGGTCCGGAGATGAAGATTTATATGTAGGAAGTTGTCATACGGTCACCGGAAAGGTTCGGGGGCATATCGGTATTGTACCGGGGCCACCGAAGGGTTTCCGGGGGTCCACCGGGAGGGGCCACCTCTCTCGGAGGGCCTAATGGGCTGTAGAGGAAAGGGAACCAGCCCTACATGGGCTGTCCGCATCCCCCCCTTGGGCCCATGCGCCTAGGGTTGGGGGGGAGGAAAACCCTAAAGGGGGTGCCCCCCTTGCTTGGGGGGCAAGCCCCCTCCCCTTGGCCGCCGCCCCCCCTCTAGATCTCATCTAGAGGGGGCCGGCCCCCTTCCTCCTTCCCCTATAAATAGAGGGGCAAGGGGAGGGCTGCAGATGACATCCCTGGCGCAGCCCCTCCCCTCCCCAACACTTCTCCTCCTCCGCAAGAGCTTGGTGAAGCCCTGCCGGAGTTCTGCAGCTCCACCACCACCACGCCGTCGTGCTGCTGTTGGAGCCCTCTTCCTCAACTTCTCCCTCCTCCTTGCTGGATCAAGGCGCGGGAGACGTCTCCGTTCCATACGTGTGTTGAACGCGGAGGTGCCGTCCGTTCGGCGCTAGGATCATCGGTGATTTGGATCACGACGAGTACGACTCCATCAACCCCGTTCACTTGAACGCTTCCGCTTAGCGATCTACAAGGGTATGTAGATGCACTCCTCTCTCCCTCGTTGCTAGATGACTCCATAGATTGATCTTGGTGATGCGTAGAAAATTTTAAAATTCTGCTACGATCCCCAACAGTATGGCTATCCTATGATGTTTGAGTAGATCTGTTTTGTCCTAATGGCTATTTGATGATCGTGATTGGTTTGAGTTGTATGTTTTATTATTAGTGCTGTCCTATGGTGCTCTCCATGTCGCGCAAGCGTGAGGGATTCCCGCTGTAGGGTTTGCAATATGCTTATGATTTGCTTATGGTGGGTGGCGTGAGTGACAGAAGCACAGAACCGAGTAAGTAGGTTGTTTGCGTATGGGATAAAGGGGAATTGATGCTTTAATGCTATGGTTGGGTTTTACCTTAATGAATCTTTAGTAGTTGCGGATGCTTGCTAGAGTTCCAATCATAAGTGCATATGATCCAAGTAGAGAAAGTAATTTAGCTTATGCCTCTTCCTCATATAAAATTGCAACAATGATTACCGGTCTAGTTATCGATTGCCTAGGGACAAATAACCTTCTTGTTGACAAAAGCTCTTTACTAAAACTAATTTAGTTGTGTCTTCATCTAAACAGCCCCTACTTTATATTTACTTGCTCTTTATTATCTTGCATACCTATCCAACAACACCTACAAAGTACTTCTAGTTTCAAACTTGTTTCTGGTAAAGCGAACGTCAAGTGTGCGTAGAGTTGTATCGGTGGTCGATAGAACTTGAGGGAATATTTGTTCTACCTTTAGCTCCTCGTTGGGTTCGACACTCTTACTTATCGAAAGAGGCTACAATTGATCCCCTATACTTGTGGGTTATCAAGATCTTTTTCTGGCGCCATTGCCGGAGAGCAATAGCGTGGGGTGAATATTCTCGTGTGTGCTTGTTTGCTTTATCACTAAGTAATTTTTATTTGCTGTTCTTAGTTGTTCTCTATATTTAGTTATGGATATGGAACACGAAATACCAAAAAAATAGATGTACTTTCTGCTCATGGAGATGGGGAACCTCCTAAAACCCTCGATGCTGGTTATGTGAAAGATATTATGTACTACTTTAATAATCCTGAGAAAACCCCATTCAATTATGTAATGGGAGTAACGTTGGATCAACGTGAATACTTTAGGGATTAGCGCTTGACACAAAAAGGGAAACTATTATGGGATCAAATTTATATATTGAAGTGGTATGCTAGACAACTATGCTCAGAATATGATTATACTTGTTGCTCTAGGATGAATTCTCCACACCTCCCCTTTTCATGCAAATTTAATGATAACGAAACCTTGGCTTCTTATGCTAGAGGTATATATGATTACTATGATGTGGAACAAATAGAAGAATTTGTTGCTTTTATGGGTGCTTATGAAATTGAATCTATGTTTAAAGAGTTTGATGATATTGATGATGCTTGTTATAGATCTGAAAATTTAGCTATCCTCAAATATTGCTATGAGAATTATGAATACAATTATGAAATTAATGCACTTATTAAGAAAGTCTCCGCTGTCCAAGAAAAGACTAATATTTTGCAGGAATCTATAGGAGAATAAGTTGATGACATTGTGAGCTCATTGGATGAAAAAGATGAGGAGGAGAGCGAAGAACAAAAGGAGGAAGAGCGGATTGATCACCCGTGCCCACCTTCTAATGAGAGTAACTCTTCAACTCATACATTGTTTAATTCCCCTTCGTGCTTACCGAAAGATGATTGCTATGATGACTGTTATGATCCCCATGATTCTTTTGAAATAAACCTTTTTGATGATGCTTGCTATGCTTGTGGCCAAGATGCCAATATGAATTATGCTTATGGAGATGAACTTGCTATAGTTCCTTATGTTAAACATGAAATTGTTGCTATTGCACCCACGCATGATAGTCCTATTATATTTTTGAATTCTCCCGATTATACTATATCGGAGAAGTTTGCACTTATTAAGGATAATATTGATGGGTTGCCTTTTACGGTTGCACATGATGATTTTGATAAATATAATATGCATGTGCTTGCTGCTCCTACTTGCAATTATTATGAGAGAGGAACTATATCTCCACCTCTCTATGTTTCCAACATGATAAAATTGCAAGAAACTGTTTATACTATGCATTGGCGTTTACTAGGTGTGCATGAATTGTTCTTTTATGACATGCCGATGCATAGGAAGAGAGTTAGACTTCGTCATTGCTTGATATATGTTGATTTGTGCTCACTACTAAATTACAAATCATTGTTAATTAAAATTGGCTTTGATATACCTTGGGATCTGGGTGGATTCACTACTTGAGCACTATATGCCTAGCCTAATGGCTTTAAAGAAAGCGCTGCCAGGGAGACAACCCAGAAGTTTTAGAGAGTCATTTATTTCTGTTGAGTGCTTTCATATAGTTTAAAAACTACAAAAATAAAGAGGGGAACCCAAAACTTTTTCTAAAAGAAAAGTGAAAGTGAGAGAGACGAGCATTGTGAAAGTGGGGGACGTCCTTGAACTTTGTTCATGCCCATGGGAACTTTGTGAATCTTGTACAATTCCATTGTATTATAAAAATAATGTGCCAAGGTTTGCCTTTAGGATGTTTACATTTGCTTGATGGTTTGTACGGTGCAGGACAGAAACTTTGGCTGTAGTGCGCGATTTTATATTTTTAGCTGGAACGTCGAATGGTTCTGATTCTTTTTGCACTGTCTTCCTATACAATTTTTTTATTTTTCCTAATTTTGGCAGAATTTTTCAAGTAATTAGTATGGTGAATGTTCAGATTGCTACAGACTGTTCTGTTTTAGACAGATTCTGTTTTTGATGCATAGTTTGCTTGTTTTGATGAACCTATCAATTTATATCAATGGATTAAGCCATGAAAAAGTTATATTACAGTAGACTCAATGCAAAAACAAAATATGAATTGGTTTGCAACAGTATTTAGAGTAGTGATTTGCTTTATTATACTAACGGATCTTACCGAGTTTTCTGTTGAAGTTTTGTGTGGATGAAGTGTTCGATGATTGAGAAGGTCTCGATGTGAGAAGAAGGAAGAGAGGCAAGAGCTCAAGCTTGGGGATGCCCGAGGCACCCCAAGTAAATATTCAAGGAGACTCAAGCGTCTAAGCTTGGAGATGCTGGGGAGGCATCCCCTCTTTCTTCAACAAGTATCGGTATGTTTTCGGATTCATTTCGTTCATGCGATATGTGCAAGTCTTGGAGCGTCTTTTGCATTTAGGTTTTTACTTTTCTTTTATGCACCATGCTGGTATGAGATGGTCCTTGGTTGATTTATAGAATGCTCTTTGCACTTCACTTATATCTTTTGAGTATGGCTTTATAGAATGCTTCATGTGCTTCACTTATATCATTTGAAGTTTGGATTGCCTGTTTCTCTTTACATAGACAACCGCCATTTGTAGAATGCTCTTTTGCTTCACTTATATTTGTTAGAGCACGGGCATATCTTTTGTAGAAAGAAGTAAACTCTCTTGCTTCACTTAAATCTATTTAGAGAGATGACAGGAACTGGCCATTCACATGGTTAGCCATAAAATCCTACATAAACTTGTAGATCACTGAATATGATATGTTTGATTCCTTGCAATAATTTTGCGATATAAAGGTGGTGATATTAGAGTCATGCTAGTCGAGTAATTGTGAAATTGAGAAATACTTGTGTTGAGGTTTGCAAGTCCCGTAGCATGCACGTATGGTGAACCGTTATGTAACGAAGTCGGAGCATGATGTGTTTATTGATTGTCTTCCTTATGAGTGGCGGTCGGGGACAAGCGATGGTATTTTCCTACCAATCTATCCCCCTAGGAGCATGCGCGTAGTACTTTGTTTCGATGACTAATAGATTTTTGCAATAAGTATGTGAGTTATTTATGACTAATGTTGAGTCCATGGATTATACGCACTCTCACCCTTCCACCATTGCTAGCCTCTCTAGTACCGCACAACTTTTGCCGGTACCATAAACCCATCATATACCTTCATCAAAAGAGCCACCATACCTACCTATTATGGCATTTACATAGACATTCCGAGATATATTGCCATGCAACTTCCATCATCATCATATACATGACTTGAGCATTTATTGTCATATTGCTTTGCATGATCGTAAGATAGCTAGCATGATGTTTTCATGGCTTGTCCGTTTTTTATGTCATTGCTACGCTAGATCATTGCACATCCCGGTACACCGCCGGAGGCATTCATATAGAGTCATATCTTTGTTCTAGTATCGAGTTGTAATATTGAGTTGTAAGTAAATAAAAGTGTGATGATCATCATTAATAGAGCATTGTCCCAAAAAAGGCCAAATAAAAAAAGAAAGGCCAAAAAAAAGAAAAAAGGGAAGGCCAAATAAAAAAATAAAAAATAAAAGGGACAATGCTACTATCCTTTTTCCTCACTTGTGCTTCAAAGTAGCACCATGTTCTTCATATAGAGAGTCTCTTGAGTTATCACTTTCATATACTAGTGAGAATTTTCATTATAGAACTTGGCTTGTATATTCCGATGATGGGCTTCCTCAAATTGCCCTAGGTCTTCGTGAGCAAGCAAGTTGGATGCACACCCACTAGTTTCTTTTGTTGAGCTTTCATACACTTATAGCTCTAGTGCATCCGTTGCATGGCAATCCCTACTCACTCACATTGATATCTATTGATGGGCATCTCCATAGCCCGTTGATACGCCTAGTTGATGTGAGACTATCTTCTCCCTTTTTGTCTCTTCCACCATCATATTCTATTCCACCTATAGTGCTGTGTCCATGGCTCATGCTCATGTATTGCGTGAAAGTTGAAAAGGTTTGAGAACGTCAAAAGTATGAAACAATTGCTTGGCTTGTCATCGGGGTTGTGCATGATTTGAATATTTTGTGTGGTGAAGATGGAGCATAGCCAGACTATATGATTTTGTAGGGATGAGCTTTCTTTGGCTATGTTATTTCAATAAGACATAATTGCTTGGTTGGTATGATTGAAATATTATTGTCTTTATGTCAAAAGATAGATTATTCATTTGAATCACTCGTGTCTTAATATTCATGCCATGATTAGACATATGATCAAGATTATGCTAGGTAGCATTTCACATCAAAATTATCTTTTTTATCATTTACCTACTCGAGGACGAGCAGGAATTAAGTTTGGGGATGCTGATACGTCTCGGTCGTATCTATAATTTTTGATTGTTCCATGCCAATATTATTCAACTTTCATATACTTTTTGGCAACTTTTTATATTATTTCTGGGACTAACATATTGATCCAGTGCCCAGTACCAGTTCCTGTTTGTTGCATGTTTTATGTTTCACAGAATATTCATACCAAACGGAATCCAAACGGGATAAAAACGGGCGGAGCTTATTTTTGGAATATTTGGAAAATTCTGGAAGAAAAATCCATGCAAGACGGTGCCCGAGGTGGTCACGAGGTAGGGGGGCGCGCCCCTACCCTCGTGAGCCACCCGTAAGGCGGTTGACGCTCTTCTTTTGCCGCAAGAAAGCTAATTTTCGGAAGAAAAAAAATCACGGCGAAGGTTTCAGGCCAATCGGAGTTACGGATCTCCATATATACACGAAACGGTGAAACATAGCCAGAAGAGAATGCAGAAACAGAGAGAGACAGAGAGACAGATCCAATCTCGGAGGGGCTCTCGCCCCTCCCATGTCATGGAGGCCATGGACCAGAGGGGAAACCCTTCTCCCATCTAGGGAGGAGGTCAAGGAAGAAGAAGAAGGAGGGTGGCTCTCTCCCCCTCGCTTTCGGTGGCACCGGAGTGCCACCGGGGCCATCATCATCACCGCGATCTTCACCAACAACTTCACCGCCATCATCACCAACTCTTCCCCCCTCTATGCAGCGGTGTAACCTCTCTCTTACCCGCTGTAATCTCTACTTAAACATGGTGCTCAACGCTATATATTATTTCCCAACGATGTATGGCTATCCTATGATGTTTGAGTAGATCTGTTTTGTCCTAATGGCTATTTGATGATCGTGATTGGTTTGAGTTGTATGTTTTATTATTGGTGATGTCCTATGGTGCTCTCCGTGTCGCGCAAGTGTGAGGGATTCCCGCTATAGGGTTTGCAATATGCTTATGATTTGCTTATGGTGGGTGGCGTGAGTGACAGAAGCACAGAACCGAGTAAGTAGGTTATTTGCGTATGGGATAAAGGGGATTTGATGCTTTAATGTTATGGTTGGGTTTTACCTTAATGAATCTTTAGTAGTTGCGGATGCTTGCTAGAGTTCCAATCATAAGTGCATATGATCCAAGTAGAGAAAGTATGTTAGCTTATGCCTCTCCCTCATATAAAATTGCAACAATGATTACCGGTCTAGTTATCGATTGCCTAGGGACAAATAACCTTCTTGTTGACAAAAGCTCTTTACTAAAACTAATTTAGTTGTGTCTTCATCTAAACAACCCCTACTTTATATTTACTTGCTCTTTATTATCTTGCATACCTATCCAACAACACCTACAAAGTACTTCTAGTTTCAAACTTGTTTTTGGTAAAGCGAACATCAAGTGTCTGTAGAGTTGTATCGGTGGTCGACAGAACTTGAGGGAATATTTGTTCTACCTTTAGCTCCTCGTTGGGTTTGACACTCTTACTTATCAAAAGAGGCTACAATTGATCCCCTATACTTGTGGGTTATCACGGCATGACGGGGAGCACTGCAGCACGGGCATCATCGCTGCTGTCGTTGATTGCGCCTCCCGTGCCTGCGACCGTGCCATGCAGCCAGAGGCAGAAGCTGGGTGTGCGAAGAGCGACGAGTCGGTGACCGGCGCCTCCGCGTCCGCCGCCATCATCGGGGAGAAGTACAACACGGGAGTACGCCGCCACTTGGGTCCCACGAAGGCCACTGCCTACGTGGCACCGGCGAACATAGCCGGTGTCTTGCCCGGTTCTTCTCTTTGGACCTTCGTCGATCCCACACGGGCTTCACGGAAGCGGAGCCAGCGCCTTCTCCTCCCGCTGAAGCATCAGCCGGGGGTTCCACTACGAGAAGTGGCGGAAAAGCGAGCCGTCCTTTGCGCTGAAGCATATACCTCTGGGTGTCCCGGCAGTCCGGTGATCGGGCTGCCGGACATGGGGAAGACAAAGGGATTCGCGGGCGGCGATTTAGATTAGACATTAATTATACCTTCAGAGTCGGACTAGCACCGTCGATGTAAATGTACTGAAATCCGTCATATTTATATGAAAATCTGCGTTTTTATATGAAATCTGTCATGTTTGCATGAAATCCGACCGTATTTGCACGAATTTCGTCCGGTTGGTTTAACTTGTTGTGAAAATGTATGTGGCTAGCATTGGATTGGCTACCTCCCGTATCCGTGTCCATGGACTGCCCCCCCACTGTCCGTAGACGGATGCGGGAGTTTTTTTGGGTTGCCCATGAAGATGCCCTTAATATGGACCATAGTAATATGTCATCAACATGTGTGACGATGGTTTTATATACATTGCTGTCATCTCGTTTATTTTCGGACTTGACATTCTAGATTTTAGGGGGGTTAGATGTGGTTTTCACTCGGAAAGTTTCGTCTCTTGTAGGTTATTCCACACATTGGCTCACTACTTGGTCTACTCTGTAGATGTTGAGAAAATATGAAGTTGTTTATCAAAAATTCTTTTTTGAGCATGTGCTCATTTGCACCCGTGTTGAATTAAAAGTTCAAAACAAATACTAGAAAAATTTAAAAAAAAATCCAATTTTTTTACCATGGTAGACAATTTGGTGTGTGAGGTCTGACCAAATTTTCATATGATTTGGACAACTAAGCAACTCTTGGCAAAAAAGACAAATTCGTGGTTTGTAAAACAGTTTACTATTCACATACTGTTTTGATTCGATTTGTCTTTTTTGCTGAGAGTTACGCAGATGTCCAAATGAGCTAATATTTGAAGCGAACCTCACACAATAAATTGTCTACCATGGGAATAAAATTTAGAATTTTTTGAATTTTTCTAGTATTTTTTTCGAATTTTTTTCTGATCAGATGTAGATGAACCTAGGCATCGAATCGCCTCACTCGTTGTTTATTCGGTGTCTATCTAGCTGGAGCATGTTGTTACTCGGTGTGGTCGACGGTTTAGTGTACGGATGGGCCTTTCAACGCCCTAGGCTTTTTTTGAAAGGGCAAAATGCTTGCCACGTTCACTAATTAAGCGAGAGAGTTTAGACCAATTTTGGGGGCCGAAGGCTAGTAATCAAACACAAAACATAAAACTACTCTCACAGCATCAAGTTACACAAATGAGTTGCACCCGCTAGCCCCCGAGTCTTGGCCCCACACTGGATCTTGGACATGATGATGGCCTGCGTAGTGACCTTGTTGTTGAATATTCTTGCGTTGCACTTGCTCGAAAGTTCTCATGTCACAAGCATAGTAAGAGAAGCCGTGGTCCTCTGGCTACCAAGGTCGTCGTGCACGATGGCAAACCACAAAAAAAATGATATCTTGCAAACCTTGCCATGTGTCAGGGTGAAACCTCTGCATGTGCATCCAATCTTTGACCATGGTACATACCGCAATGGAAAATATGCACCGGAAGAGAAAGTGTGTTGCGGATTCGGGCACTCTGTTGTAAAAGGGACAATTTCCACAATTGGGCCATCCACGTTTAGTGAGGCGGTTGGCTGTCCATACCTGGTTCTGCAGGATCAACCATGCAAAAAAAAAAAATCTACATTTAGGTGGTACTCAGATTCTCCATAGCGTGTCCTTGAAGCTCATGGATGAATCCGAGTAGCTACCCATGTCGCCATCACCAGTGGTAACCTTTGTTAGGGCGTGAAACAGGTCTAGAGCAAACCTGAACAAAAGTTTGGTGTGACAATCACTAACCTTGGCGGCCTTGGAATCTTGCCCCTCCAAAAATTCGTCCGTGCACTTCGGTGGCCTTGGCTCGAATGGGAAGCTCTAGCGAACCTGGAACCTAAGCGATGACAAGGGCCCGAGGATTTTAGTTTTCTTCTCTTAATGTCATACCATGCCCTTTATTTATTTTTCTTGTTTCTGTTAGACTGTTCATGTTGTGTGCATCTTGTTATCAATAGGAGGGTGGGCTGCGGGTGCGTGACCTCGCCGTCCAGAACGACTGCTTTCTTCTGAAAATGTTGAGCCGGTTGCACAACGCGTCTCCATCGCGTTGGGCATCTTGGGTGTGGATCTCGCTTGGTGGCCACCTGCTGACATTCCTCGTGCACCCGTTCTCTATGGCATGCACTGGGAGCACCTGTGGGCGTTGCTCCCCACTTACTATGCTCTCTCTTAGGTGATCATCGGAGATTGGCGGACGACCTCTTTCTGGGATGATCACTGGCTCCCCTGCGCCTCACCCTGGCCTCACACTCTAAACAGCCGGACGCCTCGGTGTGGCTGGTCCGCGAGCGTGGCCTGGACTCGATGCTCGTCCCCCAGCTCTCGATAGTGGCGGCGAGGGAGGGCGCAACCTTACTGGCGCTCATGGGCTCTCAGGCCCCTCGGCCACAGTGAGGAAGAACGCTGCCTGGCGCTATGCGGTGCTCGGCATCGCGCTCTCTCCGATCGTGCGGCCTACGTCACCTCCACCATGGGCGGTGTCGAGGCGCCCGCCTTCTCGTTCCTCTGGGGCTCGTGTGCCCCCTCCCGCATTTGCTTCTTCGCGTGGCTACTGATGCAAGAGCGGGAGTACACTCGCGACGTCGTGCTCCGGAAAACCATGGTTGATGTCGCCGGCGCCGCCTGCCCTGAGCCTCTTGAGACAGCCGACCACCTCATCTTTTGCTGCCCATTCGCCCGCGGTTTTTGGAGTAGCCCTGCATATCTCGACCGTCGGTGCCTCTGTTCGAGAGCTCCACCTCTTCGACACGTCCACAACGACCGGCGAGGCCTCGCCCATGGCTTCGTTTACTGTGTTGCTGGCATCTGTGGAAGCATCGGAACGCCGTGGTGTTGTAGGAAGCGACGCCCTCTCTTGTCCTCATCCTCAAGGCCTGCCGCCACGATGACGCCCTTCTCTGGCCGGGAGGTTCAGGACTGACGAGTGCGTGCACATTGATGTTTGACTGTGTGCGCTGTGTCTCGTGGATGCAGATTCAGGTGGGGGAGTCCCCCTCGCGGTTGAAATTTCAAAAAAAAAAAAGTTATCAATAGGCCGTGCTCTTGGTACGACTGTACTATCTTGATACGAACGATTGAACGAAATTGTCTTTATCAGGTAGAAGAAAAACAAGAGTGCTAAGTGGTGGCAGGTCACAGGATAAGTGGAATTAGATGCCTGCACTGGACACACGTGGTCAGCTGCACCACCGTACTTACTCACGCTCGTGCTACTACGTACGAATCTGGACAGGACCAAGCCCACATGTTCATCGCATGGCCTGCTTGCCCTCACGTCTCCACACTTTCGTTTGTGATGTCTAGCTCGCTTGCTTTTTTAAGTTAGTGTGAAGTGCGCAATGCGCACGTGCTGTGTCGTCAGTTTTGCGGCGACTATTGTTACTCCTACTTCGGTGCCACTGATACAGATTTAGTTGACCTGAACAAAGTACTAATCCGGTCGATTACACTGATTGCCAAATTGTGGGGAGGGCGAGGTGTTTTAAGAAAAAAGGGCGATAACGATGACAAAAAATATGTCCAAAAATCAGGACGCTCCTAAGATGGCGAGAATGACAAGCTCGACGTAGAATGGATAGCAACGCTAGGAGGTCGGGGCGGCAAAGAGAAGAAGGCCGCGGCCCACTCTGACGCCATCTTCTCCACTCCGGTCGAGCCCACGCGTTGTCGGTCACCCCTACACCATGTCCGCCGCCCTCTATGGCCAGCGATGCCGGTGAAGACGATGATGCTTGCGAGGTGAGGCCAACTCCACCACGCGACCTTATCCTATCCGGCTCCGTCCATTTGGGGTAAAACGGATAAAGGAAGCGGCCCAGCGCGCGATGGCCCGAACCCATCTTGTCCGTTTTGTATCCGGGCCGACCCATTTTGAGCGCAAACTTGCGTCGGGTTTAGGTCGCGACGGACACCAAACGGACGCGCGCCTCGTCCGCGTTGGGGCCGCGTGGCAGGCGGCCACCTACCTCCCACCCGTCCACATCAATGCGCACGAGCGGGCGGCCCCACCTGTCATCCGCACGTCGAACGGTCGCCGTCCTTCTTTAAGTGGGAAGCGTGGACGGGTCGTTGTCCACACTGCCCCACGCCACCCCACGGCCCCCTCGAAACCCGACAGCGCCGAACCCAAACCCTAGCCAAGAACTCGTTGGCCGGCCGCCGCAGCCATGGGCATCTGGAACTACGGCCGCAAAGGCAAGCACGACCGCGATGCTGGTTCCTCGTCGGGACGCCGCCGCGGCTCGGTGAAGAAAGAGGAGCCCGCGTCGCCATCACCACCACGTCGGGCCCCCGCGCCGCCCGCCTTCTCCATCGCGCCCACGACCGCCCGCGAGCGCGACCGACACTACATCGAGGCGGCCGTCTACAGCCGTTATTGGGAGACGAGGACGCCGCTGCCCTGGAGCGACGTCCACCTCCCCAATAACCGGCACCTGTCGGCCGACCGCGTGCCGATCCTGCCTATCCCGCAGAGCGGCCGTGCGCGCCGCCGCCGCCTCCTCCCGGACGACCTCTACTACGACGAGAGGTACGCCCCGACTCGACATTGTGGGACACGTGGCTCCGCGATGAGCACGACGTGCGGCGGGCGTCGTTCTTCGCCGACACATCGACGGGGCCGCGGCGGCCACGTGAGCCCCGAGCGGCTCCCCAGGCGCGCGGGCGTACACGGGTCCGCGGCCTGACGCCCACGCCGTCGTCGTCGCCATCTCCATCGCCACCCCCACCTCCTCGTATGACGGCGGAGGAGGAGGCCCTGCTCATGGCACGTGTGCTGGAGGACTCCATGCACATGCACGACGAGCGCCAATGGGCGGACCTCGAGGCGACGATGGCCCTCTCCGCGGCCGGCGACGTCGCCATCCCAGAGCCAGAGATGGCGCCTCGGGAGGAGGTGGTGGAGGAGCCGCCGGTGGCCGCGTTCCACCCTGACCTGGTGGGCCAGGGGTGGAGCTGGTCGTGCTTCGCTGAGCAGATGGCTGCCGCCCTGAGGCCGTGAACTGGTGCCCCACGCCGCCGTGGTCGCCGGAGCGGGAGGCCTCGCCTCGGGAGGAAGTGGTGCAGGCACCACCGGCCACCTTGCAGTCCGCCGCCCCCGTGCACCACGGACCGCCGGCCCACCTGTGGCCGTTTTGTGGCCGTGACCTCGTCAGTGACGATGTCGACCTCGTCAGTGACGACGACGACAGCGGCGACCAGTGAAGACGGCGACGGCCACGGCCACGGCATCGACGGGCGCGGCAGGAGCGCGCGGGAGGCTTTTTTTTTGGTTTTATGTTAATTATGAATTATGAACTGGGCCGTTTAAGTGGACTGATAAACTGGGCCGCTTTGTGGCCGTAACCCCTATATATATGGTTTATGTTTTTTTAACTGCGTTTATTTACTTTTTTAGTCATTTTATTTAAGTTTTTAAATTTTTTTATTCACATCCTTTCCGGACAGGTTTTCGGGTGCGGCCGCGTGTTGGGCGCACCCACGACCCATCGGACAAACGCGGACATGGGCGGACCCATCGGCGCCCCAAAGAGATAAAATCCGGCCAAACCGGACGTCCATTTGGGGTCGCACGGTGGAGTTGGTCTGACCGACACAATGCCAGAGAGGTAAAAATTCTTGTTTTTCTTCTTCTTTGGTGAATTTTGGCGTTTCAATGCAAAAAATGTTGAAGAATCATGTGATGTCCATATACTTATTTTGAGCGAGATGTGATGTCCATAGATAGAGATGATTTTTGCCATTGTAGTAGGCAAAACGGCCCTGATGACATGATGGAATTCACGACGCCGTTGTATGGTATGGAATTCACGACGCCGTTGTGGGGTAGCAATACCGTTGGCCTCAACGACATTGCCATGTCTATGCATGGCAGATGAAAGCTAATTAAGGAGAGAGAGGGAGTTAAGTTTTGTAGGGTAGTTCGTCTAGGGACCTAAGCCATGTTCAACGGGAGGAGCAAGGCCAGGGCGCTAGGGTATAATAAATCCTGGTAGATTGTCAGTTAGGCTGTTTATTCCCAGCGCTAGGTTTTTCTTTTTGAGGGGTCCCGGCGCTAGGTGTGATGTCGATGCAAAGCATCTAGCGCTAGGCTCAGGGGGCGGAGCTTAGTTAGGGCCAAACCGGGCCATGGCCCGCCCAAGATTTTTGCACATATTTTTTTACACATGCTTGCTACGTTGCCCAGCCCACCACCTGCAGTCCACCACGCACACTTCACATCCCCAATACACGATCGATACAGCCTGAAGGCTCCATTTCCTCTCGCACGAGTATTGAGCAGCGCAACAGAGGCACTAGGTCAACACAGTAACACTAGCAGCCAGCGGCGGCGGCAAGGCAGCCGCACATACACAACAAGGAGCAGCTATCACCCACCAGCAACCCTACTCACGTCAGTACCACGAGGTCGGAAATGTATCCGGTGCACCCGCATTTGTGATGTTACCGATGCACCGGATGCTATAGAATATTTTAAAAAATCTGAAAAAAAATCTAGCATGTTAACGCAACATCAACGTATGATGTTACAAAAATTCATATACAAATTCGAAATATATTTTGAGATACAAAAATGACAAATTTGACATCAGTGTGATAATGGGCCAAATCTAAAGCCCAAGTTTATATACTATTCAGCGTTGAATTTGTCATTCTTGTTTTTCGAGTTATGTTTCAAATTTTGACTTGAAATTTCGTGACAACCTACGTTGATGTTGTGTTAGCGTACTAATTTTTATGTAGAATTTGTTGAACATTTTAAAAACACAATGTGAGTTCGGTGCACCGGTAGCACCACAAGCTCCGGTGCACCAGATATTTTCCCCCACGAGGTCCAGCCCTCCAGCAGCAAGGCAGGAGGCAGCGTGCAAGACATCACATGTAATCTATTTTGTTTTCCCAAATTCCGGCTTGAAGATTTTCAAATTTGTTTATAAACAGTTTGGGTTGCCTACCACATGTGTTACGTGGTAACTTAGCGATTTTATTGCCTGATTTTATTCACTTGATTGTTCATTGCATTTTAAAAATTGCATCATAGGTATTAGTAGGTACCCATGTAATATCATATACTACTGCCTACAGTGCAGAATTTTAAGAAAGCACTGTGTTCTTTTTAGTTTGGTCCGGCCAACATTTTCTTCGAAGCTCCGCCACTGGCTAGGCTCATTCTTTTCCATACGAGAGGGTTTGGACCCTTCCTTCTACTTTCCCTGTAAAGAAATATAAGTGTGATCTAAACGCTCTTATATTCATATTACGAAGTAATAGGAATTAGAGCCCGTTATTAGCGCCAGGCATTGGAAGAAAGGGCACTACGTCCCATTTTAATTTTTGGATATTTTTTCCGTCAAAAGTGCCTATATAAGCATCCAACATTAAATATGAACGTCGATAACTGCCACATATGTGGTATATTCGATATGCGCCCACACGTCGTGTGTGGTGTGAGCAGGAGGCAGCCCATACGGGCTGTGTGTGGGCAGACATTAGAATTGCCCACACGTGTGAGCGCGACTACTTCGTGCCACATGCCCAACAAGTACTACTCATCTCCACCTCGTGTGTGTGGCACAAAGCAAAAATGCACACACGTCCTGGCGCAGCTACGTTAGGTACCCCGTGGGATGACAATTTAGTTGCCATCCTGGCTGGCAGATGTAGTTATCCGGGATGGCAAGTGTAGTTGTAAAAGCATGACAACTCTATCTGTTTTGGTTAACTACAGTTGCCATGTCTAATTTCTGATAGTTGCCGCGCGTAATCAAACCGTAGTTGCCGTGTGTGATTAACTACTTGCCACATATAGTCAAACAGTAGTTGCCATGTGTGTTTATCTAGTTGCCACGTGTGGTCCAACCAGAGTTGCCATGTATTGTTAATTACAGTTGCCATGTGTGTTTATCTAGTTGCCAGTACACGCAATTGCAGTTGCCGTTTAGCAAAGAATCACAATTGCCATGTGTGTTTACCTAGTTGCCATGTTCGCGTAACTGCAGTTGTCATCCACAACGTCGGAGTGTTGTGTGGGCGAAAAGCAGTTCGCCCACACGCGTATGACCTAGATGGTGGCTGTGTGGGCAGAAACTAGTTTGCCCACACAGCGCAGCTGGCAAACAGCGTGGTGCGGGCGTGTGGGCAAACTCTCCAACGCCCACACATCGGCCCCGTCCTACATGGCACACCAAATCCACCTTTTCGTGTCAAGATTCGTGCAAAAGACAGTGAACGACGATCCAGGCGTCACTACTAGAAAAAGGGCTATAGATAGGATTGATACTAATGGCGCACCAGGGAAGTAGTGCGCCACTACTATATACTAATGGCGCACCTGTTGGTGATGCGCCATTAGTGTGGAAGACACTAATGGCGCACCAGAAACAGGGTGCGCCACTAGTATTTTTTTTTCCATTTTTCCATACATACTAATGGCGCATCAGGTCGACAATGTGCCATTACTAGTTCTAACTAGTAATGGCGCACCAGGCAGAGAGTGCGCCATTACTGTAATTTTTTTCTTATTCTTTCTTTTGCAAAATTACTAATGGCGCACCGTTTCACAGTGCGCCATTACTAGTTTAAACTAGTAATGGCACACTATTACACGGTGCACCATTAGTGTATATATTTATATTTTTTACTTTTTTGCAAAACTTCTAATGGCGCACCACCTGCAGGTTACTAATGACGCATTTCCCTGTGGTGCGCCATTAGTAACCTAGAACCCCAACAAGATATTTTGGACAGCCCCACACCTACCCACTCACTTTCCCCACCTCATTCCCTCCACCTCCTTCTTGAAGCTTTCGACTGCCTTCTCCTCCTCACCTCATTTCCATCATAGATTCATCAAAATTAAGTGGTGAAATTACCTTTTTTTGATAGGTAAGTAAGGGGAAAGCTATCTTCATGATGTAGATCTATTTTTTTTCTCCCTAGCCCGCTCCAACAATGTGCACATGCACTTTTTGTGGCCTAGCTAGATCTATGTATGTTTGTGGTATTGCATGTGTTTGTGGTGTTGCATATATGTTTGTGTTTGAAGGTACCGGTATTTGAAATGCGATAGTTGCCAATATTTTGCCAGAATATTTTGATTCATTTCCGTTTCGGCGAGAATTTTGGCACTATGCATTCTTTTTGGTCCTATTTTTAGGGAAGGTCATGCCAAATTTTTTCTTGGTTCTAAAATATCGTTTTGCTCTACCCCGCAGGCGACCATGGTCCGCACGATGACTGAAGGCATCGTGAATAGGTTTTTGAGCTCCGCGAAGGCCGAGATGCTTCAAAAGAACGAGACGGAGATAAGATGTCCGTGTCGAAGATGCAAGCTGAAGAGCCTTATTGCGGACCCGGATTCCGGGCAGGTGCGGGACCACCTGCTCTTGTGTGGTTTCATGGATGGCTATCGGCGGCAAGGTGATGAAGATGACTATGAAGTCGTCCATGGCCGGGGCCGGGCAAGAAATGAGGAAGGGCAACAAGACAAGTACCACCGCGGCGAGGGCGGGCGAGAAGACGAAGAATCTCCAAGACATGATCACGACGGTGATGCTGTACACACTCATCATGTAGAAGATGTCGTACATGATGATGAGGAAGATCAATACGAAGGGCATGATCATGAAGATGAAGATGCCGGAGCAGACGATGATGGAGGCTGGGTGCAGGACCCTCATATTCAAGAGCTGCTTCTCAAGCAGACGGATAACGCAAGAGCTGCCGCCCAAGAGAAAGCCAAGCTGGATCAACTGGAGATAGACGCGGTTACTCCATTGTATGAAGGATGCAGGCCTGAGGATACCCGCCTGAAAGTAACGCTCATGGCTCTGGAGATGAAGGTAAAACACAAAATGACCGACGCATGCTTCGACGAGAACATGTCATTCTGACACGAACGTCTTCCCAAGGGGAACAAGTGCCCGACCAGTTTCGAGGAGGCGAAGAAAATCGTGTGTCCTCTGGATTTACCGCACGTGAAATACCATGTGTGCATGAACAATTGTATCATTTATCAGGACGAGCACGCGGAGTCTACCATATGTCCGGTGTGCGGCATCACTCGATACAAGAAGAGGAAGAAAGCTCCTCGAAAATCGGTGTGGTACTTTCCGATCACTCCTCGTCTGCAGCGGTATTTCGCGGACCCTAAGGTAGCAAAGCTCTTGCGTTGGCACGCGGATAGGGAGGAGAAGAAGCGGGAAGATGACGGAAATGATCCGGAGATAAATAAAAAAGACAAGATGCTGAGTCACCCCAAGGATGCGAGCCAGTGGCAAGCATTGAACTTCGAATACCCAGAATTTGGGAAGGATCCAAGGAACATCGTGCTGGGCGTGAGCACCGATGGAGTCAATCCATTTGGCAGCCAGAGAAGCACACATAGCACATGGCCTGTGTTTGTGTGGATATACAACCTTCCCCCCTGGTTGTGCATGAAGAGGAAGTACATTCACATGAGTATGCTAATTGAAGGGCCGAAACAACCAGGGAACGACATCAATCTGTATCTGAGGCTGCTGAAGGAGGAGCTAGACACGCTGTGGAAAACGCCGGCCAATACGTGGGACGCTGCAGAGAAAGAATATTTCCCTATGAGAGCCGCACTGCTCACGACGGTGCATGACTATCTCAGTTACGGATATCTCGCGGGGCAGGTAGTCCACAGATTTTCTGGATGCGTAAGGTGCATGGATGACACAACGTATCGCCAGCTAGATAGAGATCCTGGGTCTTCGAAAACCGTGTTCATGGGACATCGAAGGTGGCTTTGTGACGATGACCCATGGAGGAAACGCAAGGATCAGTTCGATGGTGAAACCGAACCCCGAAAACGCCCGTGTACGAGGAGCGGCGAGGAAATAGACGAGCTGTTGAAAAATTGGAAAGACTGCCCACTGCCGGGAAAGAAGCAAAAGGAGCCAGAGCCGGGAAAGAAGCGAAAGGCGCCAGAGCCGCTGCTGAAGGTATTTAAAATGAGGTCTGTTTTCTGGGACTTGCCGTACTGGAAGATGCACCGTGTGCCTCACAGCCTTGATGTCATGCATATCATGAAGAACGTGTGCGAGAGTCTACTTGGTACCCTACTCAACATGCCAGAGAGGACCAAAGATGGGCCGAAAGCAAGGGCAAACATGAAATCAATGGGCATCAGGCAGGAGCTTCACGCTAATGATGATGATGATGATGATGAGGCGAAGCAGGACACAGAAAGTCGTCGCAAAGGCAAAAAGGCCAAGAAGACCGGAAATGACTACCCTCCCGCGTGCTTCACTCTAAGTCAGGAGGAGATCGAGCAGTTTTTCACCTGCCTCCTAGGAGTAAAACTTCCTTACGGTTACGCAGGGAAGATAAGCAGATACCTAGACCCAGCGAAGCAGAAGTTCAGTGGGATGAAGTCTCACGACTGTCACGTGCTGATGACGCAGATACTTCCAGTTGCAATCCGTGGGATCATGGATGCGCACATCCGTGAAACGCTATTTGGCCTATGCAACTTTCTCGACGTTATCTCTCGGAAGTCGATTGGCGTGAGGCAACTCAGAAGGCTACAGGAAGAGATCGTGGTGATACTATGCGAGCTTGAGATGTACTTCCCGCCCACATTCTTCGACGTTATGATGCATCTGCTGGTCCATATCATGGAGGATATCATCCAACTCGGGCCGACGTTCCTGCACAGTATGATGCCGTTCGAAAGGATGAATGGTGTCATCAAAGGATACGTTCGCAACATGTCACGTCCAGAGGGAAGTATAGCCAGGGGCTTTCTGACCGAAGAGTGCATCTCCTACTGCACGAATTATCTAGGCATCGAGAACCCCGTTGGTCTGCCCGTCAACAGGCACCTCGGCAGGCTCGCTGGATGGGGTCACCATGAGGGTTGCCGCGAAATGCATGTCGACTTTAAGGGTCGACTCGCCGACTTTGAAAGAGCAAACCTAGTCGCGCTACAACACATAGACGTGGTCGATCCTTGGGTGGTAGAGCACAAAACCTTTATTGAGAAGACGTACAATGACCGAGGCCAACAGAGGACGGACGGAGATATACTCAAAGAGCACAACTCATGTTTCACGCGTTGGTTCAAGCAGAAGTTTCTGCCGTACCCTTTACATGAGGATTCTTCCGCGGAAGAACAACTCATATTCGCCTTGTCACAGGGCGCCGAGCACAACCTGATGACCTATGAGGCGTACGATATCAATGGCTACACATTCTACACCGAGGACAAGGACATGAAGAGCGATGGTTATCAGAACTCCGGGGTAACGATGGAATCCTACACCGGCAATGACAAGGACAGATACTACGGAAGGATCGAGGAGATCTGGGAGCTGAGCTACGCTGGAGAGAAGGTCCCGATGTTCCGTGTCAGATGGGCCAAGAGCGTCCTAAAAGAAGACCGGTATTTCACCACCATGGTTATACCCGAAGCCAAATCCAAGACCGCGGGTGCAAACGTCATCGAAAAAAATGAGCCATGGGTACTGGCTTCCCAAGTAGACCAATGCTTCTTCATTACCGACCCGTTAAAGCCCAGTCGTGTTGTCGTGAGGAGAGGCAAAAGGAAGATCATCGGAATGGATGGAGTAGCCAATGAGCAAGACTTCGACAAGTACGGCGACCCGAAGATCGAACATGACGACGACGATGAAGTAGCAGCACACACCACAAGAAGAAGCAGGACCACCCTACCTAAAGGACGTCCATTCCACAGAATAACTCCATTTGCGAAAAAGAAGGGCAAGAAGATTGTGAACAGATAGCTAGCTAAGATCGATTGTATTTAAATCGTAGTCTTCATTTCTCGATTGTATTTCATTGGCACTTTTTGATATCATGAATATTTTTAAATTTCATGGGCACTTTTTGAATTCATGAGGACACTTGATCTCGATCCCCCTCCATCTCGATCTCGATTCCCCCTCCATCTCGATCTCGATCACACCCGCACCCTCCCCTGCTAGCTAGCTCCACCGCTGCCGATGACCCACCGCAACCCTCCCCCGCTCCACCGCCGCCGACGAGCACCCGGCCCCCCACACCCCTGGGGGGTTATTACTATTTTTATAAAAATATTACTGTTATGATTTAAACACGTTTGAACATATTTAAACACAAATAAATATCAAACAGGATTTAAAATGCATAAAAAAAATATTGGGGAGCCTGGGAATCGAACCCAAGACCTCCTAGTGTGTGTGCTGCGTATTGACCAGTCGGGCTAGTGGGCGGGGTCTATTGTAGATAGGGTTAGGTTGTATATAACCTAACAAGTCGGGCTAGATTAAATTACTTATGGTGCACCCCTCGGTGGTGCGCCATTGCTATGGATGTACTTATGGCGCACCCCTGGGTGGTGCGCCATTGCTAAGCCTCCCCCCACACTAAAATCCCCAATCTCCATTTCTCTCTAATCCCTCCCCTGCCTCGTCTCACCCGCGCCTGACCACCACCGCCCACCACTTCCCCCGTGCTCGCCGTCCCCGGCCGTGCTCGCTTCCCCCGCCGCACCCGACCACCTCCCTCACCGTCCCCCCTCCGCCCGCGCCCGCGCCCTCGCCGCCCCTCCCCCTGC
>NC_057803.1:5218995-5375432 GCF_018294505.1 Triticum aestivum | reverse complement strand
CGATAGCTAGGGTTCCTAGCCACCGCCACCGCTGCCGGCCTGCCCAACCGGCCGAACCCTCCGCTGCCCCGCCTCCGGTACAGGACCCCAGCAGCGCCTCCCCCCATCAAGCAGCCGCTCCCACCAGCGGCGCCCCCCTCCCTGGAGCAGGCGCTCTTGCCCAGCAACGCTGCCGCCCGGAGCTACGCCGGTGACCAGTCCGTAGGCAGGTAGCCACCACTCCTTCGTCCTTCCTCCCTCTTCCCTCATCCCCCTCCCTCCTTCCTCTTGCATCCTCTGTTCAATTTTTTGCTTGCTGCGTGATTTTTCCAGAGCATGCTCAAGTTTACATGTGAAAGGATTGTGCTTGATAGGTGTCTGTGATAATGCATCTAAGGAAGGGGGGCATCTCGTCATTAGTCTCTGTATCAGAGTCTTTTTTTCCTAGCCGTGTTGTCACCGAAAAATGCAATAAATTCTCATGGTTCGAAACCTTTGATACTTGGCTTCTCCAAATGAGAAATTTATGCATGTAATAATTGGTTTACCTTAGTTTGCAGAAATATGAAATTAAGCCTTACTTAGTAACAATGTTTCAAGAAGATCAATTTGGAAGCTCTGCTTCACAGGATGCCTTCAGACACTTGCACATATCTTTCTAACTCATGCATTATTTCATCTATTAGACACTTCAAAGTGATGGCTATTTCCTTTACCTTAGAGGAAAAACAAAATAATATCTTCTACTTTGCCTAGAGGAAATATAATTTCATGGACTACTTGTTATATCAATTTTTTAGCTAAGTTTTGTCTCCCTGCGAAAATTGGGCAAATTCCTTCTCAAAATCACATGTTTTAACTAGGAAGAACCTGAGACACTATGGCATCAACACTTGTAAGAAAAGAAATAGCAGGAGAATGAAGATTATATTAAAAAATGGTATTACTAGTGGTAAACAAGCATATAATCCCTCCCAGGTAGTAACAATAACTTTATGCAGGAGAGTGAAAGAAGAAGCATAGGCGATCAGGTTCGATCACGGTTGGAGAAAAATTGAGGCGTTTGTTGGCTCCAAGACAGTGATACAGGTATATACATGTGCTCTGCTTACTTGATCATACAGAAGATTTTCATATAAGAGTTACATTTCAAGTTGCTGAACCTTTTCATATAAGTTTGCTTCCAAGGAGTTGTTCTCTATCTGGTCCAATTATGAAGAAATAAAAAGTGAATAGTTTGTTTGTTCCCTGTGTGGTTACTCTATTTTTTGAGTACTGACATTAGTTATGTTTGTTAGCAGCAAGATATTTAAATGAAGCCTGTTCTTTTTCAACTGTTCAACTGATGCCATGAAACTGAATATAGTAGTTGAAAACCTTGTTTTTCTTCCTGATCGTGAAAATTTGAAGTCCTGTTTGTGTTTTGGTTTTGTTGGTTGACAATTATGTTTAGTTTTTCATTTCATGGGTGCTGTAAAATGTGCAGGTGGTGAGTTGAGGCTCAGCATACAGCTTGTTTGGACTAACCAAGAGGACGAGGTATGTTGCTTGCCCAAGCTAAGTGACACGTACGCGCCAAGTTTTCTGTTATATAATTACCTGTTAGTGCTTAGTTAAACTGCATGATACGGCCATAGCAGATGGATGGTACTAGGTGTGTTTTGTTTCTTGCCAATGTATTCAGAGAGCAGATGTGCCACTGCAGATTTCTTTTCTTGAAGGCAGCTCACATAAGTTGAGCTACAAGTGAACAACTTGCTGCTATTAGATATGGAATGGAAGCTCACATAAGTTGAGATGATTTTTGTCCATATGAAAGCAGAGGACCATATGGTCTGTGGCCTTTTCATCTATATGAAAGTAGAGGCACATTGTGGTGCTAGTTTGCTGGGTTTTGTCTCCGACCATCGTGTCGTGATGAATTTGCAGGTACCCCGAGAGGCCCTTGAGTTTGCCGGAATGTCAATTAACTTCCGTTCCGGCAAATTCGGGTACTCCATATGTCCTATTTTCAGCAAAGGTCATGCTGAAATTTTCCGTGAATTTTAGCATGACTTTGCTAAAAATAGGACATATGGGGTACTTGCGATAATGCATGGGCCGAGGTATCTTAGTACTTAATTAAGTAGGATCAACTGCCCCTTTATTCTTCCTGCATTAAACCATAGGTGGAAATAGAGCCAAGTGATTAGGCCCAACTTAGAATTCTCCTTAGCATCGATAAACCCTAGATGATAAACCCAACATAGGTGGCAATAGAGCCAAGTGATTAGTGCCTAGTGATTAGGCCCAACCTAGAGTGCCTCGGCATCGATAAACCCTAAATGATGAAAACTTAACTTGGCTGCCCCGGATGCCTCGGTGTCGATGAGAACCTAAATGATGTACGCTTAGGCTTTTAGGGTGCCTCGGCGTCGACAAACCCTAAATGATGAAAGCTTAGACTTTTAGGGTGCCTCGGTGTCGACAAACCCTAAATAATGAGACCATGATCTTGTTCCTTGACAATAACCAACTTTTTGACCACACTTTTTTCCTATTTAGAGCGAAACATGGTCCACAACGATGAGGCTGGTGGTTCGGGCGGCAAGCAATTCTGGGAGCTGTCCCAGGAGATGGAGGAACAACCTCACCGCTATGAGGACGCCGCGGAAGACATCGATCCTGATTACACAACCCCTAGTGGCGTCGGGGATGACACCACTGATGGTGCCGTCGAGGATGCCACCACTGATGATGGCGGCGCACACACAGATGGCAGCCAACCGAAGAAGCAAAGGAAGGACCGGCGCCCGAATGCGCTCCGCACCCTCAAGGAGGAATTCACTCAAGTGGACTCCGACGGGAATCCAACAGAGCCCAAACATATAGTCAAGGGGTACTCGCTTCAGCTCGGGTGCATTCTCCGGAGCACCGTCTCGATCAACACCGAGAACCTTAGGCATAAGGACCGAGGGAATTTGCGCAACCTCCTCTTCACGAAGCTGCACGAACGATACAAGTCCCCCGCCGAATTTGAAAACACACGCCTCTCAGGGAATAAAGTGAACAGTGCTGCCCTCACGAAGATGAGCACGGCCCTGTCTACTTGGAAAAGCGCGGTGAAGAGAATGTTTGATAAAGGTGATAGTTATGAGAAGATCAAGGCGAAATATCCTTTGATGAGCGAAGATGAGTACAGGGAGTTCAAGATCAAGTGCGAGAGCAGTGCAACCTCCAAATCAAGTCAGTGGGGGAAAGAAATGCGGGAGTTGAACTTAGGGGAACACAAACTCGGTCCCGGCGGTTACTGAGTGGCGGAGCCTATATGGGACAAGGAGGACGCGGAGCGTGCCGAGCAAGGCCTACCGCCCCGCTTCGAGAAATACAGCGGTGACAAGCAGACCAGGAACTATGTCAGGGCCCGGTACAAGGAGGACCCGATAACAAAGGAGCTTACCACGGATCTGAAGACCAGGGCGCTTGCGCTTCTTCTGGTAAGGAATACACCCCCGCGTAATTAGCTCCATATGGTTGCACTCTAATTAATCCCCAATATTTCTAAATGGTTCACGTTCCTTTCGCAGGACACTGAAAGCAGTAGCGCGGGGTCGTCTAAGAGCTCCCCTTTTGACACCCCTTTAAATAGAGCGTTGAACATAATAAAAAACAAGGATAAGCTCACTAAGCCGACATCAGCTAGTCGTGTGGCCGACAAAGGCTTGTCCACAAAATGGGGGTCATACTATACCGCTGGTGTGCGGAAGGAGAAAAAGACCAGCTCGGAAAGCCAGACGCGCGAGGTTGAAGAACTCAAGGCACAAGTGGCGCGGATTCCGGAGCTTGTCCAAGAGAAAGTGCAACAACAACTTGGAACGACGCTCAACGCCATGGTGCCTACGTTGATTCATGGGCTGACGACGTGGATTGCGGGCGGCCAACAGGGGCCTCCCCCGGTTCCCAGCTTCACAGCCAGCAACTCGCACAGCGTGCAGGCGGCGCCATTGGTGTCTCCGGCGGAGGCGGTATTCGTGTCTCCGGCGCCGGCACGGGCATTGGAGCTTAATGCACCCGGGTGTACGCCGGCCGGCACCTCGCCAGCAAGCGCCCCCTCCGTCAGTTGCACGCCCGCCGTTGGCGGTGCCTCGACATTAGCCGAGCTCGACGGCATCACGGTAACCAAGCCTCTCGGCCGATGACTTCATCTCCTTGCCTTTGACTGGGCATCCCTGACGCCCTGTACATGTTTTCGCAGGGCACCGCCGACGTTCCTTGCACTCTTCTGCACTTCATGGGCGCCGAGTTGGTCGATGTCGCCAAGGGCAGAATCTTTCAACCGGGCAACCCCATGTTCCACGGTAATCCGATGCCACCCACAATGTATAGGGTTGAAGTGGTTCGGGTGCTGCTAGGCTGCAACGAGCCGTTACCTCTGATTCGACCCGCTGGGGCCGACGAAGAAGATGAGATGACCCTCAGCACCTGCGTAAACTGGCCCCCTGCTTTGGCCGAAGAGCCAGATTCGTTTGGGGGCGGGGGACACCATCCCACAGACAAGCCCGCCAGTCGTGCCGGCGCCAAGCCATGGCAAGAACGCCGCAACGCTACCGGACCTGCCGGACATCCCTATGGCACAGGATCCGGACAGCCCTATGGCACAGGATCCGTACGGCGACGACAACGACGACGGTACATTTACCAAAGTTGATAAGTACTTTGCCGAACATGGGTACGCTGACGAGTTCTGCGGGCCTCTTTATCAAGAACCCAACCAAGACGACCGCGATCTAACTGGTACGACGGAGAAATCCAATTGCAACAGGCGTCATCTGGCGTTCAGTTCTTAGGACACGCCTCCAGCTCCCGCCTTCACCGAGCCTCAGATAGATGAGGTGCGAAATATTATCAGCCCCAACACGCTGAAGAAGGCGGTCTGTGAGCAGAACTCGGTCCCATTACAGGAGATCAAGAAGAAGGGACGGAAACGAAATACTAACAAGGGCGCCAGTGCGAGCCAGCCGGCACCGAGTCCGATCCGTGCTCAGGACGAGCCACCTTCACCTAAGAATATCTCGAGGAGGGTGCATGTGGCGGGTAGGGTGATGCTACCGCCAAATATGCTGAATGCTGCAACTGGTGCTATGCGGAGTCTGCACGGCAGTGTTCTTTCTTTGGAGAAGCGGCGTCTTAGAGAGAAGGATGTGGCATACCCGGTTTTCGTGGCCAAGGTGCCAGAGGGCAAGGGCTTTGTGGATGGCGACATCGGGGGTGCGATCGTCCTGCGGTTTGATGACATCTTTGCTATGTTTAACCTTCATCCGCTGCACTACACCTTCGTTCGGCTGTTTTCGCTGAGTATGGAGATGCGGATCATTAGAGACAAGACCCCGGACATCGTGATAGTCGACCCCTTCTACATGCGTGCCAAGCACTTGAGCAGCGCTGGGGACCGCCAAGTTGCGAGTTCACACCTCGAAGGCGTCATTCTGGCAAACCCAGATAAGGATAACTTCCTTGTGGCTTACTTTCCCGAGTAAGTCATCCCTTAACCGCCCCGTAACATATGATTTCTTAGATTTCGATCGTTTTTTTCTTCTAACATTCCGTGTTCTGTGCAGTGACACACATTGCACACTCATCCTCTTAAGCCCGAAATATTCCATGGCCACGTATTTAGACCCGAACCGTAACTCCAAGATAGACTACACAAATGTCAAGAAAGTTCTTGATGATGTTCTCCCCGCCTACGCCAAATCTGGAGGCACCTTCACCAGGGCAGTTCGTAAGTACGGCAAGCACATGTTCTCACACAATACGAAGCTCTGTTGCGTAAAGCAGCCGCATGGCGGTCAGAAGGATGCCTACTACGCCCTCCATCACATGCGGGCGATCGTAAGGGACCATCATCAACTTCTGCTACCAGATAATCTCAAAGATTGGGCCGCGAGCTTGTCGGCAGTCCAGGACGCGGACCTCAGACAAGAATTCTTTCGCATCCAGTCGGAGTTTGCGGACATCATCCATCAAGATGTCCTTCATACCTCGGGGCAGTTCTTCCTCAGATATCAACCGTCCAACAGTGAGATAGATGAAATGCTACAAATGCAGGGTGACAACGACCGCGATTTCATGACCATCACGACAGACGGCGGCTTCATCCACGTTCCTGTCCGATGAGTCGAGTCGAAAGTAGTGATGTGTAGTTCTGAAACATTGATTGGCTCATGTTGTAATTATACTTTAATGAATTCGTATGTCTCTTTGGTTTGGACAGTCGTTCAACTTAGATGTAATCGATGCTATTTATTAGTAGGACCATGAATCGTGCTATTAATGTCTTGCTTTTCTCTTCCGATCCTTTTGTTGCATACTTACATATTGCTTATGTATTGTCTGTTGTTTGGCTTGTGCATAGAGATGCCGTCGTATGTCGTGTACAAGGGTAAGGTTCCCGGAGTCTACGACGACTGGGAGGAGTGTCGGAGACAGGTTCACCGTTTCAGCGGTAATAGTTACAAAGGGTACACCACTAGGGCGGAGGCCGAATCTAGATACGCCCGCTATCTAGCGGGAGAGAGGAGGGAGCGTTGGAGGAACCGGATGAAGACCAGTTTGATCGCGATGATGCTCATCGTGATGACCACAGCTCTCTTCTATGTGATGGTAGTTTAGATGATCGATATCGACTTGTAATGTGAAGACAAATTCGATACTCGCGGTCTTGAGACTTGTAATGTTTTATCTTTGTTCGGTCTTTTGAATTCGGAGACTAATATGATGAATTGTATTCGAAGACTAATCTTCTATTGTATTCGATGAATCTGATGTTGTTGTGTGTTGCTGTCTATATTTTGTCTAATAATATATTTTATATTCTGTCTAATAATATATTTTGTAACCTGCGCAAAAATCAGAAAAGAAAAAAAAACCAAATATTCATACTAATGGCGCATCACCACCAGGTGCGCCCTTAATATGCCAAAGGATACTAATGGCGCATCAACAAAGAATGCGCCATTTGTATGACAAAGCCATGCTTACGTATGGCCCCCCGGGAGGCACACTAATGGCGCATGCTGTTACATACTAATGGCGCACTAGTTGGTGCGCCATTAGTATACCAGATACTAATGGCACACCTGTGGTGCGTCATTAGTAAGATATACTAGTGGCGTGCTACTAATGGCGCACTGGTAATGCGCCATTAGTAGGCAAAACCAGTGCGCCATTAGTAGGCCTTTTCCTAGTAGTGCGTGTGGGCGAGTTAGAGAACGCCCACACGTGTGGGCGTTAGTGTTTCCGTAAATATGGCCTTAAAGCTTCGGAAATGTTAACGCCCACACGTGTGGGCGTTGACCATCTCGACCACACGCATCCATCACCGTCCAGTACTATATGCACGAATCTTGACACAATCTGGCTGATTTTTTGTGCCACGTAGGACAAGGCGTGTGTGTGGTGTGTGACATAGTTCGCCCATACATCTGTTTTACCACACGGAGGGGCCGGTGTGTGCGTGTTTAGCAGTTCACCCAAACACCAGTTTTCAGTCACGCACAAGGGCTGGTGTGTGGGCATTTGCCATCTTGCCCACACGCCCGTCTCCTCTCCCACACGTAAGCTGCTAGTTGCCATGTGTTTTTGCAGCGCACATGGCAACTGCCTCTAATGTGCTTTATAAGCAGGTGGCAACTCTCTTTTTTACCCGAGTTGACATGTGTTTTTGCAGGGTACACGGCAACTGCCTAGTGTGCACGTAAGCAGATGGCAACTGTCTTTTACCGAGTTGCGATGTGTTTTTGCATGGTACATGTCAACTGCCCCAACGTGCACGTACATGGCAACTGCCCTAACGTGCACGTAAGCAGATGGCAACTCTTCCTTTTTACATGGCAACTGCCCTAGCATGCTTGTGAGCACATGGCAACTCTCTCAACTGCCTAGTGTTAGTATGTGGCAACTCCTAAAGTTATGAAATCATGGCAACTACATTAGATCAGACCATACATGGCAACTGCAGTTGAGCAACCATGGCAACTGCAGTTGTCCGACATGGCAACCGTAGTTCAGCGACATGGCAACTGCAGATAAACGAACATGGACGAGGGTCTGGACCATGGCAACTGCGGGCGCGCGGTGGGCGTCACGCGTCGCGTGCGGGACCAGAAGGGTATGAGGCCTGACATATGGGCGTGTGGGCGTTATCAACTTCGCCCACACGCACGCGTGTGAGAGGGTTCAGGAGGGAAAAAAAGATGTGTGTGGGCATTAGTTGTTTTGCCCACACGTAGGTGTGTGGGCTGGTTGCTGTCCATGCCACACGAGGCGTGTGACACAATTACCCGATACACCACACGTGTGGCAGTTATCGGGACCCTAAAGCTTAGGGCAAGGGCTAGGGATGCTCTAAGGAATACTCTGTTGTTTACTTTGAATGACTGTTTTTATAACATTGTTGATCCCAACTATTCTTGAGCTGAATACATTGATCTACAATCTACATCCACCGAATCAAATTTTTGTGCCAACTTCTTCCAAAATATTTATTAATATTTATGCTAAATGAAAATACAATAGTTTCTTAAATCTGCCCTGAATGGCCTGGTTATGGTGATAAGATTACCTGGCTACTTTCTGATTTTGCCAATAAAATTGTATCTCTATTTCTTGACCATATTCAAGCTAACAATACACATGGTGCACTGTCTCTCATACATGCTATACCTTCTTAATGGCCAATTCTGCACCTCGGGCAGCTTAGCTGAAACTGAACTACCAGAGTAAGGAAACCGTTTGCATCACAGCATCATGAATCCCACATAGGTTTGTCCAATGCAGTGGAGTCAAGCGATGATTCATGGTAAGAATACATATGCTCCTGATTTTTCTGTTGCTCATCAGAATAGCTCAATGCTGTCACATCCGTATTATAGGTCCCAGAGCTTATATCCAAATTTCCGTTGCCTCCTAACCCTAGAAAGTCCTGTGTTAGGCCCGCATCTCCTACCCCTGAAATGTTTTCTTGTCTGTTGTGCTGCGTTTGGATATCAGGCATAATCTGAGGGCTCTCCTTCTCTTGTCTCATGGAAAATGGGTTGTTCATGAGCCCAATTAAAGGCACGGTAGTCGGTGTCATCATGCCGCCACTGGTCCATGCTGAGTTGATCAAGATATTGTTGTGACCATTCATGCTCTCATCTTCCGCGGCCTTCATGCAAACACTGTTAGCTGCTGAATTCCCCATAGAATCTCCTTGGCTTCCGGAAGATATGCCCATATGGTCTCTAGCACTGGTGAAGTTGTTTGCGAATCCTTTTAAAAGCAATGGTGAAATGGGATCCTGGCTGGTCTTTGCCCCCATCTCTGCAGCTTTCTGTAGCAGGGCTGTCGCGGACATGTGTGGGGAGTTCATGGACATGTAAGGGTAGCCTGATGCACTTCCATCAAGTGGGAATCCTGGATCCTTGGGTGGTATCTGGTTGGAGAACAAGGCAGTGTTCCTTGTGATGAGAGCATAAGGAGATAATGATCTTAGATGCATGTCTGAGTTGTGGTCGTTGCTGGACATGTTTGCAACCATATCAGTGGGGCTAGGCACCCCATGTGAATACATGTCATGCTGACCATGCAGACTTCCCACCATTGTAGCTAGGCTGTGGTTAACCCTTGAGTTGTCTTCGGCTAATACATCGCAGAAGGCTCGATGCGTGATGAAGCTATCCTTCCTGCATTGACATAAAGTAGAGTTAAATGTCGAGTTCCAAGAAATGCTGCATTTTAAATGGCATGGCTGCGGTGAGCTCGATGGCTAGTCTAATATGATACTCATCAGGGCCTGCCACAGATGCTAAAATATTGCGATGCATTGCTTCAAATAGTATGTAAACTGTGTGAATATGGAAAGCTAATCTAACAAACAAGATTTTCCTTCGTAAGCAACAGAGACATAAGCTACATATAGCATGTGATTTTCAGTTGCAATTAGCTGCAGATTATGCGTCTGCATTTTGTAAAAAAATGATGTCAGTAATTCGGTCTACAATTACTGTTGTCTTACCGAATGACCTTAATGTTCATATGTATCCTTGATAAAAATATTTGTTTTTCATGGTTAACGATGCATTTGCTTGAATTCTTGGTGTGATTATCCGAAGTGAGAAGCATACCTTGAGAAGATAGTTCCGCAATCACATCGGTACTCCTTGGTGCCACATATCTTAGTGTGAGCCTTCCAATCAGATTGGACAGCATACTTCTTCGAACATCGGTCGCACTTCCACTTCTTCTCCCCATGCTTCCTGGAGAAGTGCTTTTTTATGCCGGTGAGATCACCCAAAGCTCGGGTTGCATCATGGTGCGGGCAGGTGACCTCGGGGCAGATATACACCTTCTTCTTAGCGTCAGTGCTGCTTCTCTGCTTGAGCTTCCATGGCAGATTATGACCCCTCCTGTGGAGCTGGAGGTTCTGGTCTCTCTGGAAACCCTTATGGCAGACTTCACATATGTATCGGTTTGTCGCAACGAGTGTCTTGGGTGATAAAGCTACTACTTCCACGTCTGGGTCTGCAAGATGGACATCATGAAACCAATGTTAGGTTACCACAGATTGGAACACTCTTTTTTTTGTTCATCACTTCAGTTTCTGACCTGGCTAGTATGTTGTGGGTTCATTTAGCAATTCAGTATTGTAAATCAAAGTCTGTTCTTTAGTATCCATTTGCAATCCCTTTGTACCATTTGTGTGTTAAAATTAGAAATGTGATTGGCGGTCTGAACTTGAAACTACAATTTGCTTTATTTTGTGATGCTGAGTTGGCAAATACTACATCATACTCCTATGGGCGGAACTCATTCAGGTTCGTGTTTTTTTATTTCTTTAAACTATAGAGCTACATGTTTTGAGAAACCGTAGATAAATATAGAAGTAATAACATAAATTTCTGTTATGAAACAGTAAAACATAACATCATGAGTTCGTTGGTCAAATCTATACAACACTGAACAAGGACAATTTGATCTTCCATATCTCAGTTGCTAGGTAGTAAGAAAGATACAGTATGGTAAAGTTGAGACTTTCTAACAAACCATGCACGGTCGCCATTTTAAACATTCATCTGGTGCATCTCATTGTTATATTGCACTTGCACGTGTGTTCATCAGACCAACAATAGTTGAAACTTGAGTTGAGGCAACATATATACCTGGATTCCCTGGATGACCTCGCCTCTTTTTCACCACGGGCATGGCCGCCGGGTCGCCTCTGCTCGGCCCCGCCGCGCCGACCTCGAGCTTCGGTTGCTGCTGGAAGCTGCTCAGGGACTCTTCCTCGGACGTGTGCGACATTGTTGGGGACTTGAGTTGCTGGCTGTTCCAGAGGGTGCCAGCGTAGTGAGGGGTGGATGCTGGATTTTATGCACAACGGTGAGACTGCAACCGGACAGCAGGTAAACGGCGAAAATCCCCTCCCAGTCCGTGTCAAGGACGGCAATGCTCGCGTTCAGTATTAGAAAACAATGGAATCAGAATCTGGTTTCCTCCTTGGCACGGAATGTTCTGTTTATCTTATTTATTTCACATGAATTTCCCCCAGATCAGACATAAATAAAAATGAAGAGAAAAGTAGTCTTTAGCTGCTTGTTCCTACTGTCGCAGTTCGGTACTGTTACGTGCATCATGCAGATTGTACGTAGATAGGCCCCTGATTTCAGCTACCACTGGGATTACTGAGATCGCTGGTTTTTCCTAGTGAGATTAGCACCTTGTAATTATCGACGGGCGAGGATCAAGTGCATGTCATGTTTCACCCTGGGTAAGTAAATCAATTGGGCGGTCGACGTCGAGGACGATCTCCAAGATGCTTAACTGATAATGCAGTTTTCTGGGGACAATGTCGCCATCAGACAGACTGATTGATGAATAAAAATGGTTGTATCTGTACTCGAGAGCAGGCAGGAGACGGTACAAGTAACAAAGGGAGAGATCCGGGAGAAGCGACAAACCGTTGGCCGCGTTTGTTCTGACCGGCGAGTAATAACCCTGCTTCTTCTTCGTTGTTGCAGCCGTTCGAGTCTGTTCGTTGCTTTAGCATTTGGCGCTTTGTCAGGCTGCGGCCACATTACGGGCGTGTGTGTGCCCGCGCGCGCGTGTCAGCGTGTTTGTGCGTGAGCTTGCTGTCCGACCGTGTGTGGGTTGTGCTTGTTGTGTGCGTGTGTGGTTAGATGTATGTGCCCGTGCGCATCCGCGGTTTCAATAAAGGGTGTTTTTATTGACTCCTAAATAAGTATTACGGGGATACAAACACAATGAGCAGACCCGGTCTTTGCATGACTAAGATGCACATACCCAATATCTCTTAGTGGAGTAAATTTGGCTTTTTACTCCACTAAATTTGACCTAGCCGATTCCCTATACGGCTTAGTGGAGTAATTTTTTTACTCCCTCCTTAAAAATCTGAGGATATTTACTTCATCTCTACTCGGCCGAGTAAAAATCAGCGCCTCTTCTCCCCCTGCACCGCCGCCAGCGCGCCCCCCGCCCTCCCCCGCCCCCCTGATGGCTAGGGCTGCAAACGAGTCGATTTCAAGCGAGTTGGACTAGGCTCAGCTCAACTCATACTCTCAAATTGAGCTAAGCTCAAGGTTGAGCTGTAGAAAGTGGCTCGAGCTAAGCTTGTAACGATCTCGAGTCGATCTCGAACTAGTTTCGACCTAAATAAGATGATTTTTTCATGAATAGTGGAGGCAAATTTTCACATAAGATAGGCCACAACATAGAAGTCACTATAAATTTCGACCTGTTCTTTCTCAACTGAAGATAAGATACCATGGATGAACTTGCAAGAGAAGAAAACAAAGGTGCATCTGCTCTCAAACTTTGGCAAAAATAACAAGATATTCAACATACGGCTGATCATGCACCATATTGAGGCTAAATTTTCTTTGCTCTTAATTAAGCTTCCATGTTTGTTAGTAAATAAAATGGAGAAAAATTCGCACACAAAACCGAGCGAGCCAATACTGACTCAAGATCAGCTCACTAGTAGAAAACAGGGCTTTGGTCACGGGGCAATATTCACATTAGTCCCGGTTCAGTCACGAACCGGGACTAATGTGAGCATTGGTCCCGGTTCGTGCGGCTAAGTCTTTAGTCCCGGTTCACCTGAGCCCTTTAGTCCCGGTTTGAGACACGAACCGAGACTAAAGGGTGCGATGCCCTTTAGTCCCGGTTTGTGTCTCAAACCGGGACTAAAGATCCCATTTTCAAACTCTACCCCCCCCCCCCCCCCCGGTGGATCGCCATTTTTGTTTTGAAAAAATCAAAAGAAAATGATAAAAACTTCAAAAAATAAAATCCTTCGAGAGATAGTTATATTACTACATCTACTAGTTAGGAAAATTTAAAAACTTAAATTTGGACATGTTTTTGCAAAAAATATAGGGAAAATGTAAAACGGCTATAACTTTTGCATACGATGTCGGAAAAAACGTATAATATATCAAAATGTTCGGAACGAAAATCCGCATCCGATGGAGACGGCCTACGGCCTGTTTGCAAATTTTTAGAATCCTCAAATTCTAAAAGGAAAAAAGTTATGCTCAAATTTTAGTTTTTTTTGAATTTTTGTTAAATCTGGTCAAACTATGGTCAAACTACTTATTCAAGAAGTATTAGTGTTACTAAATAAATATTTCAGTTTTTTTGAATTTTGGTCAACTATGGTCAAACTACTTATTCAAGAAATATTAGTGTTACTAAATAATTATTGATTTTTAGAACAATAGTTTCAAACTCAAACAGTGAAATGTGTGACTTCATGCTCAAGCTAAATTCCTGAGGGTTAATAGGATTGACATCTTACTATTGTCAGGAAAACAACAAGTGCAGACTTGGAAACGAGGGAGAATAGAACCCGGAAGTTAAGCGTGCTCAGGCTGGAGTAGTGAGAGGATGGGTGACCGTTTGGGAAGTTAGATGATTTGGAATGATGAGGGGTGATTAGAGATTAAAGGTTAAATTGAGCAGTGATGAGGGGTGATTAGAGATTAGAGGTTAAAATAATTTAGAAATTTGAAATTCAAAAAAAATTCAAAAAAAATATTTCAAATTTTTTTTCATAAAATTTCCTTTAGTACCGGTTGGTGTTACCAACCGGGACTAAAGGTGGACCTCCAGGCAGCGGCCACGTGGAGGGCCTTTAGTCCCGGTTCCAGTTAGAACCGGGACTAAAGGGGGAGGCTTTAGTACCGACCCTTTAGTCCCAGTTCCAGAACCGGGACTAAAGGCCCCTTATGAACTGGGACTAAAGGCCCTTTTTCTACTAGTGACTCGTTTCTCGATCAAGCTACATAAAGTGCTCGTACTCAGCTTATTTCTTTTCAAGTCGATCTCGAGTCGAGTCAAAATATGAGTCGATCTCGAGCAGCTCATGAGTCTCGAGCTTTTCTTGCAGGCCTACCGATGACCGGACGTGGTGGCCGCCGGTCCGCAGCACGGATCCGCGCCGCCACACGCACGGGTCGTCCTCCGCGGGCTCTTCATCGAGCCGCCGCCGCCGGTCGCCCGATCCGCCCGCCGCTACACCCCTACGCCGGTTCGAGGACTTCTCCGAGGACGTGGGTCGCCAAGATCATGGATCAGGAGACCCACACTCCGCGGTGGCTCGGGACCTTCCACATGGCTGAGCTCGCGGGCATGGAGTACGACCACTGGCAGGTCTGCTTCCACGGCGTGGTGGCTCGGCTCAATTTTCCCCCAGGCACATGGCCGGTCCACCTCGTCCTGTTGGGGAACGTTGTATGGAAAACAAAAAATTTCTACGCACATGCAAGATCTATCCATGGAGATGCACAACTACGAGAGGGGGAGAGCATCTACACACCCTTGTAGATCGCTAAGCGGAGGCGTTTATCAACGCGATTGATGTAGTCGTAAACCTTCACAATTCGTCCCGATCAAGTACCGAACATACGGCACCTCCGCGTTCAGCACACGTTCAGCTCGATGATGTCCTCGCCTTCTCGATCCAGCAAGAGAGGCAAAGTAGTATATGAGTTCCAGCAGCACGATGGCGTAGTGACGGAGGTGGTGAAACTATCTGCAAGGCTTCGCCAAGAACAACGGACATGAACGCAGGATGAACTAGAACTAGAGGGAGACGGGGCGCTGCACACGGCTTGGGGATCATGGTGTATGTTACCCCTCTCCCTCCTCTCATATATATAGGTGGGGGAGGAGGGGAGGTAGCCAAGGGCGCCCCCAAGAGGGCCGGCGGCCGCCCTGGGCTCTTGCCCTGGCTGCGCCCCTCCTTCCTTCTATGGCGCCTGGGAAGAACACTACAGGAATCAGCTTATTTGTCGTCTGCCATGATAGATGGCAAAGGCACCTAAAGCGGATGGCAAAGCTCTTTGTCGTCTGCCACCGACGACAAACCTGCCCGGCAAAGAGAGTGACGGTAAACAGCCCCTTTACCGTCCGTTTCCCCAATGCTGGCGGCAAAGGCCATTTGCCGTTCGTGGCGGACGACAAAGAAAATGGACGGTAACTAATAGGTGTTAGCCATGTTAGGTGGCTAACGACAGCCTTTGCTGTCTGCCAGCGGACAGCAAAGTAACCAAATGGTATAGCTCCCAGGTTGCACAGGTAGCTGCCACATGGCCTCTTTGCCGTTTGTGGCAGACGGCAAAGAGCCCTTTGCCGCCGGTGGCAAACGACAAAGAGGCTGCATTGCCTCTTTTTTCTGTTTTTCTTATATCCAAGCAATTTCACAGCAAAATATATGATTTTTTTTCACAGGAACAACAGACATATGACGTATCCAACACACAAGTTTCATCATACATACATAACCAACATATAGTTCCACCCATACATATTGCAATAGTTTCACATTGTTCATCCAACACATAGTTCCATGCATCCATATAACAAATTCCACATTGGTCATCGATACAAAATAAAAGCAGAAACGGAAACAAGCACTCCATCCATGCAAGCTTCCGTGAATTAACTAAAATATGCAAAATTGGAAACAACAAAGTTAGAAGAAGAAGAAGAAGAAGTAAGCATACTTAGGTAAAATGGAGCTAACATAGCTAATTATGCCATTTTTGAGTAAACTAAGCATATTATGCCATTTTTTATATAAAGCATCTTAGTATAGGTCATTATTGAGCTAACCTAGGTAACTAAGCATATTAGAGCTAACTTAGGTCATTTTGGACAAGAAGAAGAAGAAGACTTGAAGAAGAAGAAGAAGAAGTCTAGAAGAAGAAGGTTTTAACCCCTTTCCTTCTCATTCTTAATCTTTTATTCTTTCTTTTTCTTCTCTTTCTTCTTCTATTCTTTCTTTTTCTCCTCTTCCTTGTTTTTCTTCTTCTTATTCCTTATTTGTGTCATTTTAGAGCTTACATAGGTAATTATGCCATTTTGAGCTAACTAAGCTTATTATGTTAATTTGGAAGAAAAAAGGGTAAGTATATGTCATTTTTGTGCTAACATAAGTAATTATGCCATTTTTGAGCTAACGTAGGTACAATGGATCATTTTCGAGCTAACCTAGCTAAAATGGATTATATTGGAGCTAACCTAGGTAAACTTGGTCATTTTGGAGCTAACTGAGGGAAATATGCCCTAGAGGCAATAATAAAGTTGTTATTTATATTTCGTTATATCATGATAAATGTTTATGTTGGGGAACGTAGCATGCAGTTTCAAAAAAATTCATACGATCACACAAGATCTATCTAGGAGATGCACAACAACGAGAGGGGGAGAGTGTGTCCACATACCTTCGTAGACCGAAAGCCGAAGCACTAGTTTAACGCGGTTGATGTAGTCGAACGTCTTCTTGATTCAACCGATCAAGTAACGAACGTACGACACCTCCGAGTTCTGCACACGTTCAACTCAATGACGTCCCTCGAACTCTTGATCCAGCAAAGTATCGAGGGAGTGTTTCGTCAGCACGACGGCGTGGTGACAATGATGGTGAAGTGATCCGCGCAGGGCTTTGCCTAAGCACTACGACAATATGACCGGAGGAGTAAATGGTAGAGGGGGGCACCACACATGGCTAAGAACAATTGATTTGTGTAGGGGGGCACCCCAAAGCACAACAGTTGTTTCTTAGCCGTGTGCGGTGCCCGCCTTCATAGTTTACTACTCCGGTCATATTGTCGTGGTGCTTAGGCGAAGCCCTATGCGGCTCACATCACCATCATCGTTACCGTGCCGTTGTGCTGACGAAACTCTCCCTCGACACTTTGCTAGATCAAGAGTTCGAGGGACGTCATCGAGCTGTACATGTGCAGAACTCGGAGGTGCCGTACGTTCGGTGCTTGATCGGTTGGATCGCGAAGACGTTCGACTACATCTACCGTGTTAAGCTAATGCGTCCGCTTTTGGTCTACGAGGGTACGTGGATACGCTCTCCCCTCTCGTTGCTATGCATCTACTAGATAGATCTTGCGTGATCGTAGTAATTTTTTTGAAATTGCATGCTACATTCCCCAACAGTGGCATCCGAGCCAGGTCTATGCCTAGATGATATGCACGAGTAGAACACAAAGAGTTGTGGGCGGTGATCATCATACTGCTTACCACCAATGTCTTATTTTGATTCGGCGATATTGTTGGATGAAGCGGCCCAGAACAACCTTACATGACCATGTTCATGAGACCGGTTCCACTGACAGACATGCAACTAGTTTTGCATAAAGGTGGCTGGAGGGTGTTTATTTTTCCAACTTTAGTTGAATCGAATTTGATTGCGACCGGTCCTTGTTGAAGGTTAAAACAGTAAACTTGATAAACCACCGTTGTGGTTTTGATGCATAGGTAAGAACGGTTCTTACTAGAAGCCCGTAGCAGCCACGTAAAACTTGCAACAAAAAAGTAGAGGACGTCTAACTTGTTTTTGCAGGGCATGTTGTGATGTGATATGGTCAAGACATGATGTGATATACGTTATTGTATGAGATTACCATGTTTTGTAAAAGTTATCGGCAACTGACATTAGCCTTATGGTTGTCGCTTTATTGTATGACATTGGTGTGCGTCGGTCCTAAACAAACGGTTTTTAACCCCTTTCCGTGACAGCATTTAGAACTGTCGCCAAGAGAGGGTGGACGATAAGGGGGTCCTTCCCACAAGATCCAGAAATCATCGGGGATAGGCCCTCCTAGGACACAGGCTGGGGCCGTGTGCGACTGGGCAAGGCATCGAAATCCAATCATTTCCTTAGGTATGTACATCCCACATGGTAATTCGAGAAAATCATTTCCATAGGTATGTGTTGGGGAACGTTGCAGAAAACAAAAATTTTCCTACTCGTTTCACCAAGATCATCTAGGAGTTCGTCTAGCAACGAGTGATTAGATGCATCTACATACCTTTGTAGATCGTGCACGGAAGCGTTCAAAAGAACGGTGATGATGTAGTCGTACTCGACGTGATCCAAATCACCGATGACCAGCGCCGAACGGACGGCACCTCCGCGTTCAACACACGTACGGGACGGGAGACGTCTCCTCCTTCTTGATCCAGCAAGGGGGGAGGAGAGGTTGATGAAGATCCAGCAGCACGACGGCGTGGTGGTGGATGCAGGGCGTCACAGCAGCAGGGCTTCGTCGAGACTACGAGGGAGAGACGTAACGGGGGGAGATGGAGGCGCCAGGGGCTGGTCTAAAATCCCTCCTCTCCCCCCCACTATATATAGGGGTGCCAGGGGGGGCGCCGGCCCTAGTAGATGGCATCTACTAGGGGGGGCGGCGGCCAAGGGGAGGTTTCCCTCCCCCCCAAGGCACCTAGGGGTGCCTTCCACCACATGGACTCTTCCATGGTGGAAACCCTAGGCGCATGGGCCTATAGGGGCTGGTGCCCTTGGCCCATCTAGGCCAAGGCGCACCCCCTACAGCCCATGTGGCCCCCCGGGACAGGTGGCCCCACCCGGTGGACCCCCGGGACCCTTCCGGTGGTCCCGGTACAATACCGATAACCCCGAAACTTGTCCCGATGCCCGAAATAGCACTTCCTATATATAATTCTTTACCTCCGGACCATTCCGGAACTCCTCGTGACGTCCGGGATCTCATCCGGGACTCCGAACAACATTCGGGTTTCTGCATATACATATCTTCATAACCCTAGCGTCACCGAACCTTAAGTGTGTAGACCCTACGGGTTCGGGAGACAAGCAGACATGACCGAGACGACTCTCCGGTCAATAACCAACAGCGGGATCTGGATACCCATGTTGGCTCCCACATGCTCCACGATGATCTCATCGGATGAACCACGATGTCGAGGATTCAATCAATCCCGTACGCTATTCCCTTTGTCTATCGATATGTTACTTGCCCGAGATTCGATCGTCGGTATCCCAATACCTCGTTCAATCTCGTTACCGGCAAGTCACTTTACTCGTACCGTAATGCATGATCCCGTGACCAGACACTTGGTCACTCTGAGCTCATTATGATGATGCATTACCGAGTGGGCCCAGTGATACCTCTCCGTCATACGGAGTGACAAATCCCAGTCTTGATCCATGTCACCCAACAGACACTTTCGGAGATACCCGTAGTCTACCTTTATAGTCACCCAGTTACGTTGTGACGTTTGGCATACCCAAAGCACTCCTACGGTATCCGGGAGTTACACGATCTCATGGTCTAAGGAAAAGATACTTTGACATTGGAAAACTCTAGCAAACGAACTATACGATCTTGTGCTATGTTTAGGATTGGGTCTTGTCCATCACATCATTCTCCCAATGATGTGATCTCGTTATCAATGACATCCAGTGTCCATAGTCAGGAAACCATGACTATCTGTTGATCAACGAGCTAGTCAACTAGAGGCTCACTAGGGACATGTTGGTGTCTGTTATTCACACATGTATTACGATTTCCGGATAACACAATTATAGCATGAATAAAGACAATTATCATGAACAAGGAAATATAATAATAATGCTTTTATTATTGCCTCTAGGGCATATTTCCAACAGTCTCCCACTTGCACTAGAGTCAATAATCTAGTTACATTGTGATGAATCGAACACCCATGGAATTCTGGTGTTGATCATGTTTTGCTCTAGGGAGAGGTTTAGTCAACGGATCTGCTATATTCAGGTCCGTATGTACTTTACAAATCTCTATGTCTCCATCTTGAACATTTTCACGAATGGAGTTGAAGCGACGCTTGATGTGCCTTGTCTTCTTGTGAAACCTGGGCTCCTTGGCAAGTGCAATAGCTCCAGTGTTGTCACAGAAGAGCTTGATCGGCCCCGACGCATTGGGTATGACTCCTAGGTCGGTGATGAACTCCTTCACCCATATTGCTTCATGTGCTGCCTCCGAGGCTGCCATGTACTCCGCTTCACATGTAGATCCCGCCACGACGCTTTGCTTGCAACTGCACCAGCTTACTGCCCCACCATTCAAAATATACACGTATCCGGTTTGTGACTTAGAGTCATCCAGATCTGTGTCGAAGCTAGCGTCGACGTAACCCTTTACGACGAGCTCTTCGTCACCTCCATAAACGAGAAACATTTCCTTAGTCCTTTTCAGGTACTTCAGGATATTCTTGACCGCTGTCCAGTGTTCCTTGCCGGGATTACTTTGGTACCTTCCTACCAAACTGACGGCAAGGTTAACATCAGGTCTGGTACACAGCATGGCATACATAATAGAACCTATGGCTGAGGCATAGGGGATGACGCTCATCTCTTCTATATCTTCTGCCGTGGTCGGACATTGAGCTGAGCTCAATTTCATACCTTGTAACACAGGCAAGAACCCCTTCTTGGATTGATCCATATTGAACTTCTTCAATATCTTATCAAGGTATGTGCTTTGTGAAAGACCTATGAGGCGTCTCGATCTATCTCTATAGATTTTGATGCCTAATATATAAGCAGCTTCTCCAAGGTCCTTCATTGAAAAACTTTTATTCAAGTAGGCCTTGATGCTGTCCAAGAGTTCTATATCATTTCCCATCAAAAGTATGTCATCTACATATAATATGAGAAATGCTACAGAGCTCCCACTCACTTTCTTGTAAACGCAGGCTTCTCCATAAGTCTGTGTAAACCCAAACGCTTTGATCATCTCATCAAAGCGAATGTTCCAACTCCGAGATGCTTGCACCAGCCCATAAATCGAGCGTTGGAGCTTGCACACTTTGTCAGCATTCTTAGGATCGACAAAACCTTCCGGCTGCATCATATACAATTCTTCCTTAAGGAAACCATTAAGGAATGCCGTTTTGACGTCCATTTGCCATATTTCGTAATCATAGAATGCGGCAATTGCTAACATGATTCGGACGGACTTCAGCTTCGCTACCGGTGAGAAAGTCTCATCGTAGTCAACCCCTTGAACTTGTCGATAACCCTTAGCGACAAGCCGAGCTTTATAGATGGTCACATTACCATCCGCGTCTGTCTTCCTCTTAAAGATCCATTTATTTTCTATGGCTCGCCGCTCAACGGGCAAGTCAGTCAAAGTCCATACTTTGTTTTCATACATGGATCCTATCTCGGATTTCATGGCTTCTAGCCATTTGTCGGAATCCGGGCCCGCCATCGCTTCTTCATAGTTCGAAGGTTCACCGTTGTCTAACAGCATGATTTCCAAGACAGGGTTGCCGTACCACTCTGGTGCGGAACGTGTCCTTGTGGACCTTCGAATTTCAGTAGGGGCTTGATCAGAAGTATCTTGATCATTGTCATTAACTTCCTCTCTAGTCGGTGCAGGCACCTCAGGAACATTTTCTTGAGTTGCGCCATTTTCCGGTTCAAGAGGTAATACTTCATCAAGCTCTACTTTCCTCCCACTTACTTCTTTCGAGAGAAACTCTTTCTCCAGAAAGGACCCATTCTTGGCAACAAAGATCTTGCCTTCGGATCTGAGGTAGAAGGTGTACCCAATAGTTTCTTTTGGGTATCCTATGAAGACGCATTTTTCCGACTTGGGTTCGAGCTTTTCAGGTTGAAGTTTCTTGACATAAGCATCGCATCCCCAAACTTTTAGAAACGACAGCTTAGGTTTCTTCCCAAACCATAATTCATACGGTGTCGTCTCAACGGATTTCGACGGAGCCCTATTTAAAGTGAATGCGGCAGTCTCTAAAGCATAGCCCCAAAAGGATAGCGGTAAATCGGTAAGAGACATCATAGATCGCACCATATCTAATAGAGTGCGATTACGACGTTCGGACACACCATTACGCTGAGGTGTTCCAGGCGGCGTGAGTTGTGAAACTATTCCACATTTTCTTAAGTGTGTGCCAAACTCGTGACTCAAGTATTCTCCTCCACGATCTGATCGTAGAAACTTGATTTTCCTGTCACGTTGATTTTCAACCTCACTCTGAAATTCCTTGAACTTTTCAAAGGTTTCAGACTTGTGTTTCATTAAGTAGATATACCCATACCTACTTAAATCATCAGTGAGGGTGAGAACATAACGATAGCCACCGCGAGCCTCAACACTCATTGGACCGCACACATCAGTATGTATGATTTCCAATAAGTCGGTTGCTCGCTCCATTGTTCCTGAGAACGGAGTCTTGGTCATTTTACCCATAAGGCATGGTTCGCATGTGTCAAATGATTCATAATCAAGAGACTCTAAAAGTCCATCAGCATGGAGCTTCTTCATGCGTTTGACACCTATGTGACCAAGGCGGCAGTGCCACAGGTATGTGGGACTATCATTATCAACCTTACTTCTTTTGGTACTCACATTATGAACATGTGTAGCATCACGTTCGAGATTCATAAAGAATAAACCATTCACCATAGGAGCATGACCATAAAACATATCTCTCATAAAAATGGAACAACCATTATTCTCAGATTTAAAAGAGTAGCCATCTCGAATTAAACGAGATCCCGATACAATGTTCATGCTCAAAGCTGGCACTAAATAACAATTATTAAGGTTTAAAACTAATCCCGAAGGGAGATGCAGAGGTAGCGTGCCGACGGCGATCACATTGACCTTGGAACCATTCCCGACGCGCATCGTCACCTCGTCCTTTGCCAGTTTCCGCTTATTCCGCAGCCCCTGCTTTGAGTTACAAATGTGAGCAACTGCACCGGTATCAAATACCCAGGAGCTACTACGGGCACTAGTAAGGTACACATCAATTACATGTATATCACATATACCTTTTGTTTTGCCGGCCTTCTTATCCGCTAAGTACTTAGGGCAGTTCCGCTTCCAGTGACCGCTTCCCTTGCAATAAAAGCACTCAGTCTCGGGCTTGGGTCCATTCTTTGGCTTCTTCCCGGCAGCTTGCTTGCCGGGCGCGGCAACCTCCTTGCCGTCCTTCTTGAAGTTCTTTTTACCCTTGCCTTTCTTGAACTTAGTGGTTTTATTGACCATCAACACTTGATGTTCCTTCCTGACTTCTACCTCTGCTGATTTCAGCATAGCAAATACTTCAGGAATGGTCTTTTCCATCCCCTGCATATTGAAGTTCATCACAAAGCTCTTGTAGCTTGGTGGAAGCGACTGGAGGATTCTGTCAATGACCGCATCATCCGGGAGATTAACTCCCAGCTGAGTCAAGCGGTTATGCAACCCAGACATAGTGAGTATGTGCTCACTGACAGAACTGTTTTCCTCCATCTTACAGCTGAAGAATTTGTCGGAGACTTCATATCTCTCGACCCGGGCATGAGCTTGGAAAACCATTTTCAGCTCTTCGAACATCTCATATGCTCCATGTCTCTCAAAACGCTTTTGGAGCCCCGGCTCTAGGCTGTAAAGCATGCCGCACTGAACGAGGGAGTAGTCATCGGAACGTGCCTGCCAAGCGTTCATAACATCTTGTTCTGCAGGGAGAACGGGTGCGTCACCAAGCGGTGCTTGTAGGACATAATCTTTCTTGGCAGCTATGAGGATGATCCTCAGGTTCCGGACCCAGTCCGTATAGTTGCTGCCATCGTCTTTCAGCTTGGTTTTCTCTAGGAACGCGTTGAAGTTGAGGACTACGTTGGCCATTTAATCTACAAGACATATTGTAAAATATTTAGACTAAGTTCATGATAATTAAGTTCAACTAATCAAATTATTAATGAACTCCCACTTAGATTAGACATCCCTCCAGTCATCTAAGTATTACATGATCCGAGTTTAACTAGACCGTGTCCGATCATCACGTGAGACGGACTAGTCAACGTCGGTGAACATCTTCATGTTGATCGTATCTTCTATACGACTCATGCTCGACCTTTCGGTCTTCTGTGTTCCGAGGCCATGTCTGTACATGCTAGGCTCGTCAAGTCAACCTAAGTGTTTGCATGTGTAAATCTGTCTTACACCCGTTGTATGTGAACGTCTGAATAAAACACCCGATCATCACGTGGTGTTTTGAAACAGCGAACTGTCGCAACGGTGCACAGTTAGGGGGAACACTTCTTGAAATTATTGTGAGGGATCATCTTATTTACTACCGTCGTTCTAAGTAAACAAGATGCAAAACATGATAAACATCACATGCAATCAAATAATAAACGTGACATGATATGGCCAATATCACATAGCTCCTTTGATCTCCATCTTGGGGCTCCATGATCATCTTGTCACCGGCTTGACACCATGATCTCCATCATCATGATCTCCATCATCGTGTCTCCATGAAGTTGCTCGCCAACTATTACTTCTACTACTATGGCTAACGCGTTTAGCAATAAAGTAAAGTAATTTACATGGCGTTTCTTGATGACACGCAGGTCATATAAAAGAATAAAGACAACTCCTATGGCTCCTGCCGGTTGTCATACTCATCGACATGCAAGTCGTGAATCCTATTACAATAGCATGAACATCTCATACATCACATATAGATCATTCATCATTCATCACAACTTTGGCCATATCATATCACAAACCACTTGCTGCAAAAACAAGTTAGACGTCCTCTAATTGTTGTTGCAAGTTTTACGTGGCTGAATTAGGGTTCTAGCAAGAACGTTTTCTTACCTACGTTAAAGCCACAACGTGATTTGTCAACTTCTATTTACCCTTCATAAGGACCCTGTTCATCGATTCCGCTCCAACTAAAGTAGGAGAGACAGACACCCGCCAGCCACCTTATGCAACTAGTGCATGTTAGTCGGTGGAACCGGTCTCACGTAAGCGTACGTGTAAGGTTGGTCCGGGCCGCTTCATCCCACAATACCGCTGAAGCAAGAAAGGACTAGTAACGGCAAGAAAGTTGACAAATCTACGCCCACAACAAATTGTGTTCTACTCGCGCAAGAAGAACTACGCATAGACCTAGCTCATGATGCCACTGTTGGGGAACGTTGCAGAAAACAAAAATTTTCCTACTCGTTTCACCAAGATCATCTAGGAGTTCATCTAGCAACGAGTGATTAGATGCATCTACATACCTTTGTAGATCGCGCACGGAAGCGTTCAAAAGAACGGTGATGATGTAGTCGTACTCGACGTGATCCAAATCACCGATGACCAGCGCCGAACGGACGGCACCTCCGCGTTCAACACACGTACGGGACGGGAGACGTCTCCTCCTTCTTGATCCAGCAAGGGGGAGGAGAGGTTGATGAAGATCCAGCAGCACGACGGCGTGGTGGTGGATGCAGGGCGTCACAGCAGCAGGGCTTCGCCGAGACTACGAGGGAGAGACGTAACGGGGGGAGATGGAGGCGCCAGGGGCTGGTGTGAAATCCCTCCTCTCCCCCCCACTATATATAGGGGTGCCAGGGGGGGCGCCGGCCCTAGTAGATGGCATCTACTAGGGGGGGCGGCGGCCAAGGGGAGGTTTCCCTCCCCCCCAAGGCACCTAGGGGTGCCTTCCACCACATGGACTCTTCCATGGTGGAAACCCTAGGCGCATGGGCCTATAGGGGCTGGTGCCCTTGGCCCATCTAGGCCAAGGCGCACCCCCTACAGCCCATGTGGCCCCCCGGGACAGGTGGCCCCACCCGGTGGACCCCCGGGACCCTTCCGGTGGTCCCGGTACAATACCGATAACCCCGAAACTTGTCCCGATGCCCGAAATAGCACTTCCTATATATAATTCTTTACCTCCGGACCATTCCGGAACTCCTCGTGACGTCCGGGATCTCATCCGGGACTCCGAACAACATTCGGGTTTCTGCATATACATATCTTCATAACCCTAGCGTCACCGAACCTTAAGTGTGTAGACCCTACGGGTTCGGGAGACAAGCAGACATGACCGAGACGACTCTCCGGTCAATAACCAACAGCGGGATCTGGATACCCATGTTGGCTCCCACATGCTCCACGATGATCTCATCGGATGAACCACGATGTCGAGGATTCAATCAATCCCGTACGCTATTCCCTTTGTCTATCGATATGTTACTTGCCCGAGATTCGATCGTCGGTATCCCAATACCTCGTTCAATCTCGTTACCGGCAAGTCACTTTACTCGTACCGTAATGCATGATCCCGTGACCAGACACTTGGTCACTCTGAGCTCATTATGATGATGCATTACCGAGTGGGCCCAGTGATACCTCTCCGTCATACGGAGTGACAAATCCCAGTCTTGATCCATGTCACCCAACAGACACTTTCGGAGATACCCGTAGTCTACCTTTATAGTCACCCAGTTACGTTGTGACGTTTGGCATACCCAAAGCACTCCTACGGTATCCGGGAGTTACACGATCTCATGGTCTAAGGAAAAGATACTTTGACATTGGAAAACTCTAGCAAACGAACTATACAATCTTGTGCTATGTTTAGGATTGGGTCTTGTCCATCACATCATTCTCCCAATGATGTGATCTCGTTATCAATGACATCCAGTGTCTATAGTCAGGAAACCATGACTATCTGTTGATCAACGAGCTAGTCAACTAGAGGCTCACTAGGGACATGTTGGTGTCTGTTATTCACACATGTATTACGATTTCCGGATAACACAATTATAGCATGAATAAAGACAATTATCATGAACGAGGAAATATAATAATAATGATTTTATTATTGCCTCTAGGGCATATTTCCAACAGTATGTACATCTCACACGGTGAATCCCAGAAAAACATTTCCGTTTGTATGTATATCACACACAGTCAATCCAAGGAATACGTTTCCGTTCTTATGTACATCCCATAGAGTCAATTTAGGGAAAACTTTTTCGTTCGTACGTACATCCCACACAGTTTTATTTGTAGGCTCGTGTGTGGAAGGTGTAACTATCACACACGGTCTGCCTTGGTTAACTGTTTGCTTTTATCAACTATATCACACATGATTTGGTGAAGAAAACTGTGTGGCATTGGACTATCCATCACAAGCGCTTTTACTGCTAGAACCGTTTGCAAAGGGCCATGCCACATTTAGCAGGTTTATTAGTTTACAATTAATAATTCCAGTATTACGCAAATTCACATTTCATATTGAACAGCTGTTCGCCAATTTCATATCAGGCACATAAATATATTATAACATCACAGTACGGTAGCTACATGAAAAAACACGGTACAATATATAGCTAGTTCAACTTCATAAGAACAATATATTCATTTCCCTAATCGAGATCATCCAGGCTCGTCTTATCCACCTCTGCTTTCTGTTCAGTAAGAACCTGTTTTGCACGGGCCAACTGGGAAAGTGCCTCCTCCTTCGCCAACACCTTCTTAGCAAAGTATGATTTAAAAAAATCTGAGCTCATTCTCCACCTTCAACTTTTTACCCCGCATCTTCAAATATTCCTCAGTGTTGACAATAATTTCTGTAAGCCTACGTCTGTTCTCTTCCTCATACATGCTCCAGAGCTTCGCCAGGCACATCTTCAAAGACCGTGGCCACTCTTGATCAGTAACAATTATAGGGGAAATGGGTTTATAGCAATATAGAAAATCACCAATGCTTAATTTGAAAAACTGAAGAAACATGTTAATTATGACATATCTTCTAAAAAATACCAGGTTGCAAATGAAATAATTGATACTGAGACAACAACCAAATTCTAGAACATCAGAAGCTATAATTAACTACAAGGACGCTACAAGTTCTTACTCATGTATAATAAATAACAAATTGAACATTTTATGAGGAAGGTAAATATAACTTCAACAACATAGCGATAGTGTTTGGATGGCAGCAAATTGATACTAACAGGTGTGTACATGCACAATTTTAGTAACATAGAACTAATAGCAGTAAGGCCGTCCACTATGTATGCCAAAACTGAGGTAAAGACGACTGTTGCTACATCTCGCACCGGTGCCCTGCACTGGCGAGCCGATGCAGCGAAAAAATAGGGACCCGGACTCCAGAGCATGTAGTTGCTCCGATGCCCAGTTCCTTCATGCCATAAAGATTTAGTATTTTATTGCTTGGCTCCTCGAATGTGTGGACCAAAGTTGGGTGCACAAACTACTGAAGCAGTGCCAAATAATTTTCTAATGGCACCGCTAATGAGATGGCAACAATTTAAGATACTAGGTACAAACTGTGACACTGTCTTATGATGTGTTTGGTTGAAGGTGTGGTATGAATGGGTTGGGACCGTGACAGTGTTTGAATCACATCTAACAAATGATTTGTAACAACGAAAGAGGTCTAACCTTCTCTGCACATGCCAGAAACTTCCTCCCACTATCCACAGAATCAAACGCAACTAGCTTCACGCATGGAGATTGATGGTGACAACGAGCAGATAGATCTTCAGCCACCCTGCTCCATTCGTTGCCACTGATGGTCCTAGGGAGCTACAAGAGGAAGAAATGACTCAAATCGACCGCTGGGTAAAAATCATTCATTCCAAGTCATAGCCCGAGAGAGAGAGAAGAGAGGCATACCCGGGTGATGAAGGAGTCGTCACCGGAGGAGGAACCGCTAGAGAGGTCTTTGAAGAAGACCATGGTGCCCCCGGCGGTAGGATGCAAGACGGCGAGAGCGAGGAAGCGGCTATAGCTTAGAAAGGAAGGAAGGAAGGAGAAAACAGGGGAAATGTGACTTGTGGTCGGGGAGAAAATAGGGTGGGGAAGGGGGTGGGGCTAGATATTTTGGCGGTAGGCCAAAATTTTGAAAATGTGGAGGGAAACTTTGCGCGCGGTGCCGCCAAACCTTTCACTTTGAACGATTGTGTGCATCGCAAATGATTCTTCTACTTTACGCGCATGGGATGAGTTTGATAATTCAAATTGTGGTGAAATTTTCCCCGGGTACGTCATTGCATAATTTAACCTCACTTGCTAATTTGGGCACACAAAAGAGCGTACAGTAGACATACCACACTTACTGAATCGAGCAATTTTACTAATTAAACAGAGCCAGTTCACCTAAACATTGCTCTAACAAAAGACCAGCATTAAAAACAAAGCCTAAGTATGCATAATTTTAACAAATCGTCTGCTGCGCCGGCCTATGCATCGCCGGTGTGAGATGAGACATCGATGACTTGTCCTAGCGACATGCCGCCGTTGGTGGACTCTGCGTCCCCCTTGCTGAAGTCGACCGCGTCCTCGTCCTCGTCCTCGGCGCCGCCCTCAAGGTTGTAGTACTCGTAGTAGTGGCTGCGCCAGAGCTCGCGTTAGTACTTCATCTTTGATTCCTCGACGGGCAGACTATTCTCTACCTCGACCTCAGCCATGTGCAACTCCTCCTCCCGGCGCTCCTTGATCTCCGTCGCCTCCTGCATCTACAGCTCCCACTCGGCGACCTCATGAGGAAGCAGGTGCTCCATGACCACCGCCACCTTTTCAGACATGGGTTGCATGCTGGAGTCCGAGGTGGCCTGGAATATCTTGATGTGTGCATCCTCGATCTTGGCGTGGATGGCCTCGACCCGGGCCAGGGCGACATCGGCGGCACGGACGGCAACTCGAGCGCTCTCAGCGTTTGCAGCGGCCATCGCAGCAATAGCTGCAGCCGTCTCGGCTGCTGCAGCTACCCTGTTGGCTGCCGCAGACGCCCTCTCGGCGGAAGCGTCCGCACTCAATGCGAATGCGGCGGCACTGTCGGCATAGGCGGCGGCGCTCGGGGGGGACGCGCCCATCGTACGGGCCTTCACGAAGCGTTTCCACGACGTCATCTTTGCAAGAAGGGGTGCGGGAATGGGGGTCGAGATTCGTGGATTCAGGGGTTGCCGGCACTAGAGCAGACGAGCCAGCGAACCTTGAGGAGGGAGACTTAAATAGACCCAGATATTTTCATCGCAAACGGTTCCTAGAAAACAACTGTGTGATGTTATAGATATTTTTATTAGCTGTGAAAGAGGAATTTGTAGTACAGTGGCAACGGATGGTGTTTTAAATGTATCAGAAATTTTGTAGTACTAATACTACTGTCATGTCAAATTTTGGAAAATTGCAGGGGTCATTTGACCTTTTAAGACACTTAAGTGATTTTCTAGCCATTTAATGACTGTAATTGAAATTTGAACTACATGTACATGCAACAACTAACCATAACAATTTGAAAACTCGTATTTTGTGTACTTGTGTGCGATTTAATCCCATGTGCAATAAATTGGAAGGAATTTTCAAACATATTGGTTTAATGACTATGACACAATTAAGCATGGAGTGCCATGGCATTTTAATTTCAAAAAATAAAAAAAAATCAGAAACACATGAAACCTTGGTTGATGGAATGTCATGCCACCAAGATGATGTGGAAAAAAATTGGCATGTTTAACGAAAGTTTGGATACACACCCCTCATAAACTGGAGCAACTCACTAGAAGACTCGTGGTTCCGAGAGGGAACAGTGCATGTTTGATGACGAACGGGAGATAGATTCCTCTTACGGTCTTCAATTTTTTTCTACGTCTAACGTGCACTACTACAACTGTAATGTGATTTTTTTAAATTCTAGGGGTCATCTGACCTTTTAAAGATATTTAAGTGATTTTCTAGCCATTTAATAACCGTAATTCAAATTTGAACTACATCTACATGCAACGCCTAACCAAAACGGTTTGAAAAATCATATTTGTGTATTTGTATGCAAGTTAATTCCGTGTGCAGTAAATTAGAAGGAATTTTCAAACATATTGGTCTCACGACATGGACACATGCATACGTATGCATGGAGTGACATGGCATTTTAATTAAAAAAATAAAAAAATTCAGAAAAACATGAAACCTTGGTTGATGTAGTGTCATGCCACCAAGATAATGTGGTAAAGAAATTGACATGTTTGACGAAAGTTTGGACACATACACCCCTCACAAACCGGAGCAACTCACTAGAAGGCTCGTGGTTTCAAGAGGGAACAATGCATGTGTGATGACGAATGGGAGATAGCTTCCTCTTACGGCCTTCAATATTTTTTCCACGTCTAACGTGCACTACTACAACTATATTGGAAACCATTAGCTATTATGTTCACACATGGATTTTTCTGCGGGAATCATGTGTAATTCAAAATACAGTACTCTTAAATTCCGGCGACCGGCGTGTGTACTGTCCCCGTCGATCTATATTCTAGCCGCCAATAAATACTACCTTGCTCACGTCGTCCCGCCTGCATTCTCATCTACATCCTCCCCTCGCTCGCCCTCTCTCTCTCTCTCTCTCTCAAATCTCTGCCATGGCACCGCCAGTCTGCCCACGCGTCGACGAGGAGTCGCCGCCCCCGAGGACGCTCACTCGATTAGTTGCGACGAGGACCCCTATGCGCCGCTTGACGAGGTTGCGCGGGACCCCCAACTTTGGATTGGTTTTGGGGCCAGTACAATCTTTGTCTGTGGAAGTCGCTGCCGCCGGCTGAGAAAGCCACGCAAGTGGCGTTCAAGAAGGAGATGGCGGAGGAGGAAGCCAGGTACCAGGCGGCCTGTGAAGCCCGTGATGCCGCCTGAAAAAAGGAGGCGGTGGAGCTTTGGGGGCGGGCACGTCGTCGTGACGAGGAGGTGTACGAAGATGGGTACTTCGCTAGGAAGGTCATAGGCGCTGGGCGCCTCGTCGCTGCGTGGAGGTGGGCCGATAAGCTCCAGCGTGCCACCGACGAGGAGCTCCGGTGGGCGCCCAACGAAATGGCAAGATCGGCCGCATGCGTCTGCCAGCAAGAGGTAAATCGGTACATCAAGCACTGCGAGGCGGAGGAGGCGGAGTATTGCCTCCGCACTGGGAAGACGCCGCGCATCAGGGAGCTGCTGACGAGGGGCTGCCGGAATACTAGCCCCAGGAGGGATTATTAGTTTTAGTATTGTTTGTTTTCAATTTTATGCATTGTACCTAGTAGTTAAGTATCATTACGTATATGTGATGATATTATATATATATATATATATATATATATATATATATTCTATGATGAGCTAATGAATATTTAATATATATATATATATATATTATGAATTTCATTTTCTATCTATTTTGTATACTAATTTGAATCTAGCTGCTATCATCCACATATATAGAATGGAAAGCGTATATACATACATTGAAACAGAACATATAAGAATGGAAAACAGAGTACACACATTAAAATAGAGCAATAAACAGAGCAATACTATGATTGCTGTGAATACATGGCTGTCCACGTCGAAACGACTTTTCAAAAAAAACGCGTCCATGAGACCATAACCAGCAGCCCTTGCCTACGGTAGCTCTTGGCTCTGCCTGAACTCGTGCAGGCATTCGTCCAAGCAATCGACACGCTCGCGGTACATCTGGAACGCGATCTCAAGCTCCAAGTTGTCTATTTCATCAGAGATCACCAGCTCGAGGATGTGACGGACATGTTCCTCTATTGCGCCTAGGTGGACACTTGGGCCAAGGAAGCGGTCGAGCCTACGGACCAACACGTTGGCATCCAGTGGGCTGCGAACAAGACGAACGGCGGCACCTATGCGAACGGCACGGCGGGCGTCCGGTGCAAGTATGGCGCGGCCGGCCTCTGGTGCAAGTACGGCGCTGAGGGCCTCTGCCCACTCCTAGTGAGGAATGGGGGTACTGACCGGACGTGTACCCAGCTGCGACGCCGTGTCGACAGCAGGCAAGCGTCGATGGATCCGCTCTTGTTGTGCGGCGCGCTGCGCCTCTCGCTCTGCGGCGCTCCAACGGTCTCGCCGTGTGGCGAGCCACAGCCTATCGGCGCGGACGCGCCTAGCTTGCTCTACGGCGCGCCATCGATCATGTTGTGCAGCGAGCTGCAGCCAGTCGTCGCTGACATGCCTATCTTGATCCGCGGCGCTCAAGCGCCATGCGCCAAAGGTCTGCTCAACCCTAGCGATGACGTGCATCACGACGTCGTCCATCGCGTTGCCGGGGAGCGCCTTGGCCTCGACGGGCCGTGGCGCCTGCTCGTTTTCCTCGTCCACGAGGTTGATGTCAAAGGCGGCGCTTTGGTGGGTTGGCATGCTTGGAAAAGGTGGATGTGCTACAGGCTGCGCTTGTCGCCTCCGTGTGTCACGCGCCGCCTATGCGCAATATCGCTGGGTGGCGAGAAACAGGTGAGGAAATGATGGGAAACGGTGGCGTGTTCATAAAAAGCCATCAATTAATGGAAACTTAGCATACTAGTAAGGTACACATGCATTGAACGCATGAGACTTGGAACCAAAATATGAATAAACACACACTATAGTATGTAAAGCTTTCAGTCATATATGCATGATGTAGATGTTCATTTAGTTCTTATAGTTCATCTCATTCAAAATCAATTAGTTTTATAAAAAGGTTAAGATTCATGGGATTGCGCAGTGTAAAGCATAAAGTAAAAACAAATAATGGCAATCCATTTAGAAAAAAAGTTTGGGCAATTATGATATGAAAGATTCTATAACAAAGGAGAAGTGCTTGTGTTTTGAGGTTTGTGCATTATGCTTAAGTTCAACCATGGAGTCTTCTAGATTGTACATGTGACATAATCTAGTGGAATGTTGATGATATCCAACGGCTAGTAGTGCTTGGATTTGCCACCTCTGCACTGTCGGATTAGCTTCATCCAACGACCATCTTTCAAAGTTATTCACACACTATATAGGGGTATAGAAGAAGGAACATCGAGCTAGCACAAGAAGGAGATGATGATCAGATGAACACGGACCACACTAGGGAACCGTTTATGTTATTATCGGTATTCGCACACATTTCTGATTACAGACCTATTTGCCGTGTATCACACACATCTTGTTATATTGAACCGTTTCTGTTCTCTTGCCTCAACACAAACAGTTTATCCGAGTGAACCACATGCCGTACATCACACACACCTTCATCTGGCTGCCCGTTTCTTTTGTGTTGCCTAATCACAAACAGTTCATCCGAGTGAACTGTATGCTGTATATCGCACACACCTTCATCTGGTTGCCCATTTCTTTTGTTCCTCCTCATCACAAACAGTTAATTGAGCTGAACACGCTACTAAAAGCTGAATCGTGTTTTATGCATCCTCCATCGCAAATGTTTTGCACCTTTTTTGATGGGTTTTTTTACACCACCGTTTGCGATTATGGCATCGCACACAGTTTCGTCCAAAGGTCTCTGATCGTAGTGTCGCGTTAGCAGCAACCTGTAGTAGTGTGAAATGCAATCGCCATGTAATTGCTTTACTTTATCACTATGTGTTAGCGATAGTTGTAGAAGCAATAGTTGGCGAGACGACAACGACGCTACGATGGAGATCAAGGTGTCAAGCCGGTGACAATGGAGATGGAGATCAAAGGCACAAGATGATGATGACCATATCATGTCACTTATTTTGATTGCATGTGATGTTTATCTTTTATGAATCTTATTTTTCTTAGTAAGGTGGTAGCATTATAAAATGATCCCTCACTAAATTTCAAGGTATAAGTGTTCTCCCTGAGTATGCACCGTTGCGACAGTTCGTCGTGCCGAGACACCACGTGATGATCGGGTGTGATAAGCTCTACGTTCACATACAACGGGTGCAAGACATTTTTGCACGTGCAGAATACTCGAGTTAAACTTGACAAGCCCAGCATGTACAGACATGGCCTCGGAACACTGAGACCGAAAGGTCGAACTTGAATCATATAGTAGATATGATCAACATGTAGATGTTCACCATTGAAAACTACTCCATCTCACGTGATGATCGGACATGGTTTAGTTGATATGGATCACGTGATCATTTAGATGACTCGAGGGATGTCTATCTAAGTGGGAGTTCTTGAAAAATATGATTAATTGAACTTAAATTTATCATGAAGTTAGTCCTAATAGTTTTTTTCATATCTATCTTGGAGATCAATGGCCCGTTCTACCATTCCCTTGAATTCTACTGCATTCCTAGAGAAAGCTAAGTTGAAAGATGATGGTAGCAACTACACGGACTGGGTCCGTAACTTGAGGATTATCCTCATTGCTGCACAGAAGAATTACATCCTTGATGCACCGCTAGGTGCAAAGCCTGATGCAGGAGCAACTCCGGACGTTATGAACGGCTGGCAAGCTAAATCTAATGACTACTCAATAGTTCAGTGTGCCATGCTTTACGGCTTAGAATCGGGACTTCAGAGACGTTTTGAATGTCATGGACCATATGAGATGTTCCAGGAGTTGAAGTTAATATTTGAAGCAAATGCCCGAGTTGAGAGATATGAAGTCTCCAACAAGTTCTATAGCTGCAAGATGGAGGAGAATAGTTCTGTCAGTGAACAGATACTCAAAATGTCTAGGTACCATAACCACTTGACTCAGCTGGGAGTTAATCTTCCGGATGATAGTGTTATTGACAGAGTTCTTCAATCACTGCCACCAAGCTACAAAGGCTTCGTGATGAACTATAATATGTAAGGGATGGAAAAGACTATTCCCGAGATCTTCGCAATGCTCAAAGCTGCAGAGGTAGAAATCAAGAAGGACCATCAAGTGTTGATTGTTAACAAGACCACTAGTTTCAAGAAAAAGGGCAAAGGAAAGAAGGGGAACTTCAAGAAGAATAGCAAGCAAGTTGCTGCTCCCGGGAACAAGCCCAAGTCTAGACCTAAGCCTAAAACTGAGTGCTTCTACTACAAAGGGACTGGTCACTGGATGCGGAACTGCCCGAAGTATTTGGTGGATAAGAAGGCTGGCAAAGTGAGAGGTATATTTTATATACATGTTATTGATGTGACCTTACTAATGCTCGTAGTAGCACCTGGGCATTTGATACTGGTTCTGTTGCTCATATTTGCAACTCGAAATAGGGGCTACGGATTAAACAAAGATTGGCTAAGGACAAGGTGACGATGCGCGTCGGAAATGGTTCCAAGGTCGATGTGATCGCCGTCGGCACACTACCTCTACATCTACCATCGGGATTAGTTTTAGACCTGAAAAATTGTTATTTGGTGCTAGTGTTGAGCATGAACATTATATCTGGATCTTGTTTGATACGAGACGGTTATTCATTTAAATCAGATAATAATGGTTGTTCTATTTATATGAGTAATATCTTTTATGGTCATGCACCCTTGATGAGTGGTCTATTTTTGTTGAATCTCGATTGTGGTGACACACATATTCATAATATTGATGCCAAAAGATGCAAAGTTAATAATGATAGTGCAAATTATTTGTGGCACTGCCATTTAGGTCATACTGGTGTAAAGCGCATGAAGAAACTCCATGCTAATGGGCTTTTGGAATCACTTGATGCTTGCGAACCATGCCTCATGGGCAAGATGACTAAAACTCTGTTCTCCAAAACAATGGAGCGAGCCACTGACTTATTGGAAATAATGCATACTGATGTATGCGGTCCGATGAGTGTTGAAGCTCGCAGCGGGTATCATTATTTTCTGACCTTCATAGATGATTTAAGCAGATATGGGTATATCTACTTAATGAAACATAAGTCTGAAACATTTGAAAAGTTCAAAGAATTTCAGAGTGAAGTGGAAAATCATCGTAACAAGAAAATAAAGTTTCCACGATCTGATCGTGGAGGCGAATATTTGAGTTAGGAATTTTTTCTTCATTTAAAACAATATGGAATAGTTTCGCAACTCACGCCACCTAGAATACCACAGTGTAATGGTGTGTCCGAACATCGTAACCGTACTTTATTATATATGGTACGATCTATGATGTCTCTTACCGATTTACCACTATCATTTTGGGGTTATGCATTAGAGACTATGGGATCTAGGGTTCCGGCAAAACCCTCAAGGTTCGAACATCGGGCTGCGCGCGGAGATCTCCCCCTACCGATCCACGTCCTAGCTTCGGTAAGATCTCAAGGGCTAACTCGATGAACTCGCAACACAAAGGACACAAGATTTATACTGGTTCGGGCCACCGTTGTGGTATAATACCCTACTCCAGTGTGGTGGTGGTGGATTGCCTCTTGGGCTGAGGATGAACAGTACAAGGGGAACAATAGCCTCCTGAGGAGAGGTGTTCTTGTACTAGGTGAACTTGTGATTGTTCGGGTCTCTCTTCTCTCAGCTCTAGATGAGATCGATCCGCCCCCTAGCTATGGTGGTGGCTAGTCCTATTTATAGAGGCCCTGGTCCTCTCCCCAAATATTGAGCAGGAAGGGAGCCAACAACGGCCAATTTGAAAGGGGACAGCTAGTATAGCTTATCTTGGCAAAAGCAGTCTTCGCCTGCCAAAGGCTCTGGTGGTGACGCCGTCTTGGGCTCCACGATGACCTCCGTCCTACCGTCCTGCGGGTCTTGGTCTCGTTGCACCGATATGGAAACCTTTGCTTGACACCTCGGTACTCCGCGCATGCGCTTACTTCCTTAGCACCAAAGAGGAAACAAGGACACTGTGCGCGCTGGCGCCCGCCTGATCATGATCATCATGGCTCACGTCATTGAAACCTCACGAGGTTTGCCTTGCCTTGAACTCTCCGCCCCTCGCGAGCTAGCCTGGTGAGGGCGCTCCCGAGGAGGTATTGTGTCGTCCGCCTCGCGAGGATTGGCCCTTCACGAGGGTCTTGAGTGCTTGTTGGTGAAGATGGGCCGTACGGTCCCGCTCGCAGAGCCACGCCATGGGCTGCAGGAAGGCAAGTTTGGGGACCCCCATTCCCAGAACGCCGACAGTAGCCCCCGGGCCCAAGGCGCGCTCGGGATTGGCTTCGGGGCGAAGCCAAAGGTCAAGTGCGGAGCGCCGCGGGCCCCAATAGCCTGCGGCCTTGGTCGATGCATGGCGGTTGATTGGACGTGGGCGTGTCCGCTTCACCATGCTGCCTTGATACCCGCTTGGCTAGGCGGCCACCACGGTCTACACGGTTTCCCTCCCGTTGTTGCCACACACTCTCGAATTCTTCCGCTTCCTCGTAGCTCAGCCTCTCCCACCGATCTGATCTGAGCTCAATCTTCCCATCGCCATGGCACCGGACCAGTCGGAGAAAGGGAAGAGTCCCCTGTCCTCCGCCGAGCTGTGCCCGGCAGCTGAGCCTGCCGTTGGCAAATCACTAGTGCTCAACCAGGAAGCCATGGACAAGGTGTGTCCCATGCTCTCCTCAAGCTTCAATGAGTGGGGAAGGACGGTGGCATGGCCTACATCTCATGCTTGCGTCGACCGGACAGCCACCGAGGTCCCATTCTTCATCGACGCCCTTTGGGCTCGCTTGGTTCCTCCTTTCTCCGCCTTCTTCAATGCTGTGCTTGCGCATTATCAGATCCACATGTTGCACCTTGATCCCCAATCCGTGACCCTTCTCGCCGTCTTCACCTTTGTTTGCGAGGCCATGGTAGGCATTGCTCCTTCCGTGGCCCTTCTCCGCCACTTCTTCTCGTTGCACCTGATTGATCCCCGACAGAGCTCAGGATGTCTGAGCTTCCAGGACGTGGCGGCGACGGCCGGTGCGGGGATTGACTTCGAGCTCCCACCATCCATGAGCGAGTTTCAGACATGGTGGGTGTTTGTTGATGTCGGAGTGCTGAGCCCCTGCTCTCTTCTCCGTCAGCGCCCGCTATTCCCAACTTCGCTTGGCGCCACCAAAGGCTCGCCAATTCGTGCCTTGCCCCTGTCTGGATCAGGCTGAAGTGGCTCAAGGATCTTGATGTGACTGCGCCTATGGTGGTGAAGGAGTTCGTCTGGCGCCGAATCGCTCCTCTTCAGCGCCATTCTCGACCGATGTGGGCATTGCTTAGCAGCAAGGACCACATGAGACTTCAGGAGTCTGGGCTCCCTCTTGAGGCGCGGCGAATGGTGCTCGAGGTCCTGACGGGTGTCCCGTTTCCAGACGACATGCCAAGGAAGAGTTGCCTTCTGTACCGCTGCTTGAACAAGGAGACATTCGCGGAGCAGATGCCCTCCTTCGATGAGTGGGGGCTACGCCCAGTTGGTCTGGTGGGCCCCCGTGAGAACCCCGTCGACATGGTTCCCCTCCTTGCCGCTAGCGTCGAGCTCGCCCCGAGGGTGGATGCAGGGGGGAAAGCACCGCCGAAGGCCGATGGAGCAGGTGTTGAGGTGCTGAAGCCGCCCAGGGATGCCGAGGCGTCATCCTCGGGAACCCGCAATCCTTGCCCTGGGGCGGCAATTGAGGTGGCAATGCAGCCCGCGTCTCCCGAGGCCGGGGCTCCTGAGGCCTCGGCAGGCCGTCGTGAGGCAGAGCCTGATAGCTCCCCTCATCTTGGCGCTCCTGAGGCTGCCCCTTCGAGCGCTTCTCCGGTTGTGCCTCGTGTTGGCCGCCATGTCCAGCGCTTCGGCCGGCTTTGCATGGACTTCGCGGAGCTCTGCAAGAGGAAGGGGTCCCGAAGCCACGGCAGCGGCACCTTCGGGCTGTTAAAACGGAGAAAGTACATCGCCGTTGACGAGTAAGTACCTTATCTTGGTGATTTTCTGTGTGCTGCTTCCCTTCCTGATGATGTCTCTTCAGGATCCCTTCCACCAAGGCCACGGAACCTCCTGAGAAGCAACTTCCTCTCGCCCCATTTCCCTCACTAGACTTGAGCGCTGCAAGCCCGTGCGCTGCCCATGGCATGGAGTCAACCAGGGAAGCCGGCCCGTCAACGAGGTGTCTTGGGCTCGCGCCTTCGCCGTCTCTTCTCCGCGGCCTTGCTTGGAACATAGCAAGCATGCCAAGGGTTCCTCCCCTGGTCGTGGACGGTGACTGGTTGGCTTTGATCCTGGGGTCTACTTCAAGCAGCGGGCCTTCACTCGTTCGGGCCCCTCGCGAGGCCCGACCCGCAAATGGGCGGGCGCCAGCCCCTAGCCCCCTGCTGAAAGGGGGCGAGTCGCTTCGGGCCCCATCCGCGGTCCCCGTGGAGGAGGATGGAGTCAGCAGTATGCTCGAATCGGCGCAGGAAGGAAGCGTCGTCCGCCGCGAGCTCTTCCAGGAGGCGATGGGCGCGATGAACCGGCTTGGTGAAGAGCTCGTGGATGTGGACGTGCGCCTCGTGGTCGAGGGCCTTCGGCTGGTGGAGGAGCGGCGTAAGTTGAAGGTGGGTATCAACCTCGGGCGCCACCAGTGCGAGCTTGATAATGTGAAGGCTGAGGCATCCCTCGCGACCTCACGCGAAGCCTATTCCTGAGCCTTGGAAGAAGCTCGAGAAGCTGATCGCCGCCGGGAGATCGTAGAGGAACGCTCGCGGGAGCTCCAAGCCTGGAACGTCTCCTTGGAACAGCAAGTGGAGACGCGTAGAGCCGTCCTGGCGTCGATAAGAGGGACGCCTGTCTAAGAGGAAGAGGTCCGGAGGCGCGAGGAAGCGTTGTCGCTAGAAGCCGTGGAGCGCAGCCTTGAACTTGAGCGGCTAGAGACGAGGGAGCGTCAAGTCGCCCAAGCGGAGGATGCTGTTGGCGCGCGCGAGGCCAGGGCCCAGGAGGAGGTCAATCGCTAGGTGGCTGAGGCTTGCGCAGGTCTTGAGGATAGGTTCGACCTGAAGTTGAAGCTCGTAGAGGCTGAGGCTGCATGTAGGACTGCTGCCCTCAAGTCCAGGTTGGTCGAGGTGGAGCGGCGCGAGGAGGCCGCCGCAGCCGCCCTGGCCTTGGTGCAGGCTGAGCTGGCCTCCGCTCGCGCCGAGCTGCTCCCTCTTCGGCAGCGGGTCACCAACGCTGAGTCCGTCGCGCTGCAGAACATGTAGGAAATGCTTCAGCGGCGGACGTTGGAGCGCGTGCACGCCCCCATGCTCCAGGACCTTAGGAACGGGGCCAACACCGCCCTGGGCCACATCTGCGATGAGAATGCTCCTCATCCCCGCGCTAACGACTACACTAGCCACCTCCGCTTCTTCACCGACATGGTGACGCGCCTGGAGAATCGTTCCGAGAGGGCTCGCCAACTTGTTGAAGAGAGGAGCCGCGGCCTGCTCGAGCGTGCGTTCTCCCGCGTCTTCACCCATCTCCAGAACGCCGACCCCAACTTCGACTTTGACGCCGCCATTGCTCCCGTACCCGAAGCCATCCGGGGTGACCTGGTGCGATGGGTTGAGGACAACGTGGACGCGTTGGTCAGGGCCTTCACTTCCGATGACGACAGGGTGGTGGTCGTGGCAGACGAAGGCGACGTGGTCGACAATGGCGATGGCGGCGCCGGTGGAGGTGATGGTGATGCCAGCGATGGCGGCAACGATGCCAGCAACGCGTCTGAGGGCGATCCTAGGGACGCGGCGAGGGACCTGCCCGACTAATTCCGTGCTTCCCAGCTGTTTGCCCTGCACGTAGAAACTCGGGCGCGGACCCAGAGGTTGTAAGAGCATTTTGGTAGGGGAAGCCCCTCATGTAAATATGCTACTGCCTCTATCCTTTTAGGCTGAGTTGAATATGTGTCTTTACGAACTTACGTATGCTGGGGCAAGTTTGCCATTGTAACTTACCTTAACCTGGTCAGGTTCTGAACTGACTCACGAGGTTGCAAGTTCCTGAGGAGCCTCTAAGGAGCTCATCGTCACGCCCGAGGGGGCGGCGTGATGATCAAGCACTAGCGGTGGCGCGTCATGCGCGTGGCGCGTGTGCGCCATGCCCTGCCCCGCTCGCGAGGGTCCGCGAGGGGGAAGAAACATGCGCGAACTCCGAAATAAGGTAAGAACCACATAGCAAGAAATCGCTCGAACGAGAAAAGTCACCCCCCGCGCGCATCAATGAAAATTCAACTTCAACTCAAATCCAAATTCAGAAGGCAGAGTTACAGAAAAGAGATCGAAAGCAAATAGCCGCGTCCGGTGCCTAGTCTAGTCTTCGACATCTTCTCACCAGCGCGGAGCTAAGTGCTGCCACTAAGACTTGGGAGTGAGCCCCCGAGGCCCAAGGGCAGCACTCCTGAGACTCCGGGGCATGTACATCCCCACTCATTATTACGTGAGAGTGTCACGGGCGACGATCTTCACAGGCGTGAGCCTTACTTCATATCGCCAGATGAGGGCCCCGCATTGCGCCACCCTCCACCACTGTTGGGACAACCGGAGACCAGGACGGCACCAACAGGGGCAGAGGGGACGCCAGCGGCGCCGTCGGCGACCACGGGTCCTCTGCCGAGGGTAGGCTCGCCGACACCTCCCCGGCAGAGGGCCTACCTCCGGGTGATGCCTTGCTTTGTGCGACATGGGGAGGGGCCTTGCTCCCGGCCTCTCCCATGCAGCCCCCAGTGAGATTCTCTTGGTGAGGCGGATACCGCCGTGCCAGAACCGTCCCTGGCGCTGTGACCTGGTTCACTTGCGATTCATGGTTAGCGTAAGCCTGCCCCTGGGAGATTAGTGGTACCCTGTAGCTGTTGTCGATGGCGTGGTTGGTGGGGCTCTCGGGCGGCTCCTGGAAGGCCTCAGCTCCTAGCACCTCCTCTTCCCAGCCTGGCTCGAGGTACGAGTCGGGTCATCCTTTGGCGTGTACTCCTGGTTCATCATGCGGGGCACGTAGGCCTCTGAGGCCCTTGCCCCGAAGACCTCGCCGAAGTGCCCCACGCTCCATGTCGCCCGACCCATGACGCCATCCTGAGGATGGTGGGGTAGCCCCCCGCTGGGGCAATGTGCGGCGACACTTGTGCCCGCACCCATCTGAGGTGGTGCGGGTGCGAGGGGGCGCCCTTTGCTATGGATCATGCTGGTATCAACGAAGCCCCTAGGCGCACTCGGGGGTACGCGGGCGCGGCGAGGCCCGCCGTGGGATCCTGCCGCTGCCTCGGGCGTGAGCTGGTAGCATAAGGGCAGTGCTCCTGTGGCTGTTGCGTCCAGGAGCTCGGCGACGCATTCCAGCAGTGCATCCTGGCCGCTCTCCATCAGCCGGCACCGCAGCAACTCCCGCGCCACCGTGAGTGCAGCCCGCATGTTTGCCTTCTCCCTCCGGGTGTGCGGTGCCGTCGCCGTAGCGTGGCTTGCGGCCCTTGCAGAAGCTCGCGCCTGTCATGGAGTAAGAGCAGAGGGTGAGTGACCACGCCACCCATGCCTCGCGGTGTTTGGCGGTGCGTTTGCTGCCTGAGGCGCGGGGTTGAGGTCTTCTTGGGCAGACGGCGCCGCCCTAGCCGGCCAGGCCACCCAGCGGTCGGCATTGGCTCTTGAGTCGCCTGGCATCGGAGCCGCGGAGCGCCGAAGGATCGATGAGTGGATCAGTTGGTGGAAGGAGAGCTCCGGTGCACCCCTACTTGGCGCGCCAAATGTCGGATCTCGGGTTCCGGCAAAACCCTCAAGGTTCGAACACTGGGGTATGCGTGGAGATCTCCCCCTACCGATCCATGTCCTAGCTTCGCTAAGATCTCAAGGGCTAACTCGACGAACTCGCAACACAAAGGACACAAGATTTATACTGGTTCGGGCCACCGTTGTGGTGTAATACCCTACTCCAGTGTGGTGGTGGTGGATTGCCTCTTGGGCTGAGGATGAACAGTACAAGGGGAACAATAGCCTCCTGAGGAGAGGTGTTCTTGTACTAGGTGAACTTGTGATTGTTCGGGTCTCTCTTCTCTCGGCTCTTGATGAGATCGATCCGCCCCCTAGCTATGGTGGTGGCTAGTCCTATTTATAGAGGCCCTGGTTCTCTCCCCAAATATTGAGCGGGAAGGGAGCCAACAACGGCCAATTTGAAAGGGGACAGCTAGTACAGCTTATCCTAACAAAAGTAGTCTTCGCCTGCCAAAGGCTCTGGTGGTGACGCTGTCCTGGGATCCACGGTGACCTCCGTCCTGCCGTCCTACTGGTCTTGGTCTCGTTGCACCGATATGGAAACCTTTGCTTGACGCCTCGGTACTCCGCGCCTGTGCTTGCTTCCTTAGCACCAAAGAGGAAACAAGGACACTGTGCGCGCTGGCGCCCTCCTGATCCTGATCGTCATGGCTCATGTCATTGAAACCTCGTGAGGTTTGTCTTGCCTTGAACTCTCCGCCCCTCGCGAGCCAGCCTGGTGAGGGCGCTCCCGAGGAGGTCTTGTGTCGTCCGCCTCGCGAGGCTTGGCCCCTCGCGAGGGTCTTGAGTGCTTGTTGGTGGAGATGGGCCGTACGGGCCCGCTCGCAGAGCCACGCCATGGGCCACAGGCAAGCAAGTCTGGGGACCCCCGTTCCCAGAACACCGATAGAGACAGCTGCATTCACGTTATATAGGGCACCATCTAAATCCGTTGAAATGACACTGTATGAACTGTGGTTTGGCAAGAAACCTAAGATGTCGTTTCTTAAAGTTTGGGGTTACGATGCTTATGTGAAAAAGCTTCAGCCTGATAAGCTCGAACCCAAATCGGAGATGTGTGTCTTCATAGGATACCCAAAAGAAACTGTTGGGTACACCTTCTTTCACAGATCCGAAGGCAAGATATTTGTTGCTAAGAATGGATCCTTTCTAGAGAAGGTGTTTCCCTCGAAAGAAGTGAGTGGGAGGAAAGTAGAACTTGATGAGGTACTTGTACCTTCTCTCGAATTGGAAAGTAGTTCATCACAGAAATCAGTTCAAGTGATGCCTACACCAATTAGTGAGGAAGCCAATGATAATGATCATGAAACTTCAGATCAAGTTACTACCAAACCTCGTAGGTCAACCAGAGTACGTTCCGCACCAGAGTGGTACGGTAATCATGTTCTGGAAGTCATGTTACTAGACCATGATGAACCTACGAACTATGAGGAAGCGATGATGAGCCCAGATTCCGCGAAATGGCTTGAGGCCATGAAATCTGAGATGGGATCCATGTATGAGAATAAAGTATGGACTTTGGTTGACTTGCCCAATGGTCGGCAAGCCATAGAGAATAAATGGATCTTCAAGAAGAAGACTGACGTTGATGGTAATCTTATTGTCTACAAAGCTCGACTTGTTGTGAAAGGTTTTCGACAAGTTCAAGGAGTTGACTACAATGAGACCTTCTCACCCGTAGCGATGCTTAAGTCTGTTCGAATCATGTTACCAATTGCCGCATTTTATGATTATGAAATTTGGCAAATGTATATCAAAACTGCATTTCTTAATGGATTTCTTAAAGAAGAGTTGTATATGATGCAACTAGAAGGTTTTGTCGATCCTAAATGTGCTAACAAAGTGTGCAAGCTCCAGCGATCCATTTATGGACTTGTGCAAGCCTCTCGGAGTTGGAATATACACTTTGATGGTGTGATCAAAGCATATGGTTTTATCCAGACTTTTGGAGAAGCCTGTATTTACAAGAAAGTGAGTGGGAGCTCTATAGCATTTCTAATATTATATGTGGATGACATATTGTTGATTGGAAATGATATAGAATTTCTGGATAGCATAAAAGGATACTTGAATAAGAATTTTTCAATGAAAGACCTCAGTGAAGCTGCTGATATATTGGGCATCAAGATCTATAGAGATAGATCAAGACGCTTAATTGGACTTTTACAAAGCACATACCTTGATAAAAGTTTTGAAGAAGTTCAAAATGGATCAGTCGAGGAAAGGGTTCTTGCCTGTGTTACAAGGTGAAGTTGAGTCAGACTCAATGCCCAACCACTGCAGAAGATAGATAGATAATGAAAGTCATTCCTTATGCCTCAACCATAGGTTCTATCATGTATGCAATGTTGTGTACCAGAACTGATGTGTGCTTTGCTATAAGTTTAGCAGGGAGGTACCAAAGTAATCCGGGAGTGGATCACTGGACAGCGGTCAAGAACATCCTGAAATACTTGAAAAGGACTAAGGATATGTTTCTCATTTATGGAGGTGACAAAGAGCTTGTCGTTAATGGTTACGTCGATGCTAGCTTTGATACTGATCCAGATGACTCTAAGTCACAAACCGGATATATATTTATATTGAATGGTGGAGTTGTCAGTTAGTGCAGTTCCAAGCAGAGCATCGTGGCGGGATCTACGTGTGAAGTGGAGTACATAGCTGCTTCGGAAGCAGCAAATGAAGGAGTCTAGATGAAGGAGTTCATATTTGAACTAGGTGTAATACCTAGTGCATCGGGTCCAATGAAAATCTTTTGTGACAATACTGGAGCAATTGCCTTAGCGTAGGAATCCAGATTTCACAAGAGAACCAAACACATTAAGAGACGCATGAACTCCATCCACGATCAAGTCAAGGACGGAGACATAGAGATTTGCAAAATACATACGGATCTGAATGTTGCAGACCCATTGACTAAGCCTCTTCCACGAGCAAAACATGACCAGCGCCAAGACTCCATGGGTGTTAGAATGATTACAGTGTAATCTAGATTATTGACTCTAGTGCAAGTGGGAGACTGAAGGAAATATGCCCTAGAGGAAATAATAAAGTTGTTATTTATATTTCCTTGTATCATGATAAATGTTTATTATTCATGCTAGAATTGTATTAATCGGAAACTTGATACATGTGTGAATACATAGACAAAACAGAGTGTCCCTAGTATGCCTCTACTTGACTAGCTCGTTAATTAAAGATGGTTAAGTTTCCTGACCATAGACATGTGTTGTCATTTGATGAATGGGATCACATCATCAGGAGAATGATGTGAAGGATAAGACCCATCCGTTAGCTTAGTATAATGATCGATAAGTTTTATTGCTATTACTTTCTTCATGACTTATACATATTCCTTTGACTATGAGATTATGCAACTCCCGAATACTGGAGGAACACCTTGTGTGATATCAAACATCACAACGTAACTAGGTGATTATAAAGATGCACTGCAGGTGTCTCCGAAGGTGTTTGTTGGGTTGGCATAGATCGAGATTAGGATTTATCACTCCGAGTATTAGAGAGGTATCTCTGGGCCCTCTCGGTAATGTACATCGCGGTAAGCCTTGCAAGCAATGTGACTAATGAGTTACTTGTGGTATGATGCATTACGGAACGAGTAAAGAGACTTTCCGGTAACGAGATTGAACTAGGTATGAAGATACCGACGATCGAATCTCGGGCAAGTAACATACCAATGACAAAGGGAATGACGAATGTTGTCATTGCGGTTTGACCGATAAAGATCTTCGTAGAATATGTAGGAACCAAGATGAGAATCCAGGTTCCCCTATTGGTTATTGATCAGAGATGTGTCTCGGTCATGTCTACATAGTTCTCAAACCTGTAGGGTCCGCACGCTTAACGTTCGATGACGATTTGTATTATGAGTTATGTGTTTTGGTGACCGAAGATTGTTCGGAGTCCCGGATGAGATCACGGACATGACGAGCAGTCTTGAAATGGCCGAGAGGTAAAGATTGATATATTGGACGATAGTATTCAGACACCAGAATGGTTCCGGAGTGTTTCAGGAATTTTTGGAGTACCAGGAGGTTACCAGAACTCCCCGGGGAAGTAATGGGCCTACATGGGCCATAGGGGAGAGATAGGGGAGCCCGCAAGGGGTGCCCCCCATGGGAGTCCGAATTGGACAAGGGGGAGGGGGCGCGACCCCCTTTCCTTCTCCCTCTCCCTCTCCTTCCCTTTCCCCCCTCCGAAAGAAAGGAAGGGGGCCGACTTGGACTAGGAGTCCTAGTCGGTTCCCCCCATGGCGTTCCCCCTGTGGCCGACCTCCTCCCTCTCCTCCTTTATATATAGGGGGCAGGGGCACCCCAAATCACAACGGTTGTTACTTAGCCGTGTTTGGTGCCCCCTCCACAGTCTACTCCTCCGGTCATATTGTCGTAGTTCTTAGGCGAAGCCCTGCGCGGATCACATCACCATCACCATCACCACGCTGTCATGCTGACGAAACTCTCCCTTGACACTTTGCTGGATCAAGAGTTCGAGGGACGTCATCGAGCTGAACATGTGCAGAACTCAGAGGTGTCGTATGTTCAGTGCTTGATCGGTTGGATCACGAAGACATTCAACTACATCAACCGTGTTAAGCTAACGCTTCCGCTTTCGGTCTACGAGGGTACGTGGACACACTCTCCCCCTCTCGTTGCTATGCATCTCCTAGATAGATCTTGCGAGATCGTAGGAATTTTTTTGAAATTGTATGCTACGTTCCCCAACAGTAACCTAGGTAAAATGGTTCATATTAGAGCTAACCTGCGTAAAATGGGTCATTTTGGAGCTAACCTTGCCAATTATGCCATTTTTGAGTTAACTAAGCATATTATGCCATTTTTGACATAAGTGAGCTAAGTATAGGTCTTTATTGAGCTAACCTAGGAAACTAAGCATATTAGAGCTATTTTAGCATCTTAGAGCTAACTTAGATCATTTTGGAGCTAATGTAGGTAAAATTGATCATTTTGGAGCTAATTAAGCTTATTATGTCATTTTCGAGGAAAATAAGCTAACTATATGACATATATGAGGTTACCAAGGTTGTCATGCCATTTTCAAACCTAAGTAAGCTAATTATGCCATTTTTACACAAGTAAGCTAAGTGTATGTCATTATTGAGCAAACATAGGTAACTGAGCATATTAGAGATAACTTAGTATATTAGAGCTAACTTAGGTTAGTTTGGAGGAAACAAAGCTAAGTATATATCATTTTGGAGCTAAGTAAGCTAATTATGTCATTTTGGAGGAAGATAAGCTAAGTCTAGGTCATTATGGTAAGCATTTTGAAGGAAATAAAGCTAAGTCTAGGTCTATATGCATTTGGTAAGCAAAACACTAGATAAAACTTACCGTCATCACGGAGATGAAGCACCGGCGTTGGTCGTGGAGGGGCCACCACCTGGAGAAGGATCGTGTGATGCTTGTCTGGAGGTACGTTGCACCAAAGATCATTTGCAATGTCTCGTTTGCATGACGACACTCAAATGTCAATACTAGTAACTAATGACCATTCAAATTAAACTCACTGTGGTCCTCGGAGCAATCTCTCGCATCGGCGGAGGGGTCTGACCGACCTTCTGACACACAGACTGCACATTTGGTTTCCACGGGTCAGTCATACTAGTTAGTAATGAAACAAACATTACATGCATGATTTGGCTAATATGCAAAAGAAACTTACCACGAGGAGCTCGTACATGACCCGGTTCTGCATGCCAGTCCATGCCCTCTCCTCCTCTATCAACCTTGCCGTCTTCTCCTCCAACTCCTGCTACTGCTCCGCCGCCTATCGGTCCCTCTCTGCCAGAAGTGCCTGGGTTCTATATCTCTCAGTCTGAAGAGCAGCCTGCAACACCACTCCTTGTTAGCATTGTAATCATTGATGGCTGCACACACAATGTAATGCTTTAAAGAAATATGAGTCTGTATAACTAACCTGGAAGGCGATCTCGATTGGCCGTGGACGAGGCCTTATCTCAGGATCTAAGCTTGGTTGGCGCGCCTTGATCTTCGGGACCCTTGACACCTCGGCGACCCTCGACCCCTCGGTGACACTTGACCCCTAACCCCTCGACAATCCTCGACCCTTGACCCCTCGACGGTCCTGTCAAACACCTTCAACTATGAGCATGGTGCGGCTATTGTCGTAGCTTAAGATGCAGATGTTCCCGAGTTGAAGGTCATCAACATGGGCGAACTGCTTCCATCTGTTCTTCGCGCACATATGGAAGCAGTTCACCCACTCTCACGACCTTCAGCTTGGGGACATCCTCGTCTTAAGCTACGACCCTAGTCGGTCAGCACTCGGACCGGAAGATCCTCGACCATCGACTCCTCGGCAGTCCCGTCGAACACCTTCAACTGTGAGCAAGCATGATACTATCCCGATTCTTTTTGCACAAGATTGATATACAAATTTCTCAGGTTGTCCTAATTTTTCAGAATTTTTGGAGTACCAGAAGTATGCTTGTTGTCCAGATCATTACAGACTGTTCTGTTTTTGACAGATTCTGCTTTCAATGCATAGTTTGCTTGTTTTCTAGTTTCTATGGCTTATATTGCTCAATATAAATTGTAGAAATGATATGCTATAGTGGACATTGTTTGATAACAATTATGGATCTTATCTTTGGCAGTACCAAAGTGAATGGTTTGCTCTTTATCATACTAACCTATCTCACGAAGTTCCGTTAAGTTTTGTGTGCTTGAAGTTTTCAAGTTTTGGGTGAGACATCGATATGAGGAGAATAAGGAGTGACAAGACCCTAAGCTTGGGGATTACCAAGGCACCCCAAGTTAATATCCATGGAAGATTGCTACCTCTTTTAGCACTGCGTTGGTTTTCCCCGAAGAGGAAGGGATGATGCAGCAAAGTAGCGTAAGTATTTCCCTCAGTTTTTGAGAACCAAGGTATCAATCCAGTAGGAGGCTATGCGCGAGTCCCTCGTACCTGCACAAAACAAATAAATCCTCGCAACCAACGCAAATAGGGGTTGTCAGTCCCTATAGGGCCACTTACAAGAGTGAGATCTGGTAGATATGATAAGATAATATTTTTGGTATTTTTATGATAAAGATGCAAAGTAAAATAAAGGCAAAGTAAATAGCAAAGTAAATAACTAAGTAGTACGAGATTGATATAATAAAGATAGACCCGGGGGCCATAGGTTTCACTAGTGGCTTCTCTCAAGAGCATAAGTATTCTACGGTGGGTGAACAAATTACTGTTGAGCAATTGACAGAACAAATTACTGTTGAGCAATTGACAGAATTGAGCATAGTTATGAGAATATCTAGGTATGATCATGTATATAGGCATCACGTCCGAGATAAGTAGACCGACTCCTGCCTGCATCTACTATTATTACTCCACTCATCGACCGCTATCCAGCATGCATCTAGAGTATTAAGTTAAAAGCAGAGTAACGCCTTAAGCAAGATGACATGATGTAGAGGGATAGACTCATGCAATATGAAGAAAACCCCATCTTGTTACCCTCGATGGCAACAATACAATACGTGCCTTGCTGCCCTTACTGTCACCGGGAAAGGACACCGCAAGATTGAACCCAAAGCTAAGCACTTCTCCCATTGCAAGAAAGATCAATCTAGTAGGCCAAACCAAACTGATAATTCGAAGAGACTTGCAAAGATAACCAATCATACATAAAAGAATTCAGAGAAGATTCAAATATTATTCATAGATAGACTTGATCATAAACCCACAATTCATCGGTCTCAACAAACACACCGCATAAGAAGGTTACATCGAATAGATCTCCACAAGAGAGGGGGAGAACATTGTATTGAGATCCAAAAAGAGAGAAGAAGCCATCTAGCTACTAACTATGGACCCGTAGGTCTGAAGTAAACTACTCACACTTCATCGGAGAGGCTATGGTGTTGATGTAGAAGCCCTCCATGATCAATGCCCCCTCTGGCGGAGCTCCGGAACAGGCCCCAAGATGGGATCTCGTGGATACAGAAAGTTACAGCGGTGGAATTAGGGTTTTGGCTCCTGTTCTGATCGTTTGGGGGTACGTGGATATATATAGGAGGAAGAAGTACGTCGGTGGAGCAATAGGGGGCCCACGAGGGTGGAGGGCGCGCCTGGGGGGCAGGCACGCCCCCTACCCCGTGGCCTCCTGTTAGTTGGCTTGACTTAGGGTTCAAGTCTCCCGAGTTGTATTCGGTGAGAAAATCACGTTCCCGAAGGTTTCATTCCGTTTGGACTCCGTTTGATATTCCTTTTCTTCAAAACCCTAAAACAGGCAAAAAACAGCAATTCTGGGCTGGGCCTCCGGTTAATAGGTTAGTCCCAAAAATAATATAAAAGTGGATAACAAAGCCCAATAATGTCCAAAACAGTAGATAATATAGCATGGAGCAATCAAAAATTATAGATACGTTGGAGACGTATCAAGCATCCCCAAGCTTAATTCCTGCTCGTCCTCGAGTAGGTAAATGATAAAAAACAGAATTTTTGATGCAGAGTGCTACTTGGCATAATTTTAATGTAATTCTTCTTAATTGTGGTATGAATATTCAGATCGGAAAGATTCAAGACAAAAGTTTATATTGACATAGAAAATAATAATACTTCAAGCATACTAACAAAGCAATTATGTCTTCTCAAAATAACATGGCTAAAGAAAGTTATCCCTACAAAATCATATAGTCTAGCTATGCTCTATCTTCACCACACAAAATATTTAAATCATGCACAACCCCGATGACAAGCCAAGCAATTGTTTCATACTTTTGACATTCTCAAAACTTTTTCAATTTTCACGCAATACATGAGCGTGAGCCATGGATATAGCACTATGGGTGGAATAGAGTGGTGGTTGTGGAGAAGACAAAAAGGGGAAGATAGTCTCACATCAACTAGGCATATCAACGGGCTATGGAGATGCCCATCAATAGATATCAATGTGAGTGAGTAGGGATTGCCATGCAATGGATGCACTAGAGCTATAAGTATATGAAAGCTCAAAAAAGAAACTAAATGGGTGTGCATCCAACTTGCTTGCTCATGACGACCTAGGGCAATTTGAGGAAGCCCATCATTGGAACATACAAGCCAAGTTCTATAATGAAAAATCCCCACTAGTATATGAAAGTGATAACATGAGAGACTCTCTACTATGAAGATCATGGTGCTACTTTGAAGCACAAGTGTGGTAAAAGGATAGTAGAATTGTCCCTTCTCTCGTTTTCTCTCATTTTTTCCTTTTTTTCTTTGGGCCTTTTATCTTTTTTTATGGCCTCTTTTCTTTCTCTTTTTTTATTTTTATTTTTCATCCAGAGTCTCATCCCGACTTGTGGGGGAATCATAGTCTCCATCATCCTTTCCTCACTGGGACAATGATCTAATAATGATGATCATCACACTTTTATTTTTCTTACAACTCAACAATTACAACTCGATACTTCGAACAAAATATGACTCTATGTGAATTCCTTCGGCGGTGTACCAGGATATGCAATGATGCATGAGTGACAAGTATGAAAGAATTATGAATGGTGGCTTTGCCAAAAATACTATGTCAACTACATGATCATGCTAAGCAATATGACAACGATGGAATGTGTCATAATAAATGGAACAGTGGAAAGTTGCATGGCAATATATCTCGGAATGGCTATGGAAATGCCATAATAGGTAGGTATGGTGGCTGTTTTGAGGAAGGTATATGGTGGGTGTATGATACCGGCGAAAGGTGCGCGGTATTAGAGAGGCTAGCAAAGGTGGAAGGGTGAGAGTGCGTATAATCCATGGACTCAACATTAGTCATAAAGAACTCATATACTTATTGCGAAAATCTACAAGTTATCAAAGCAAAGTATTACGCGCATGCTCCTAGGGGGATATATTGGTAGGAAAAGACCATTGCTCGTCCCCGACCGCCACTCATAAGGAAGACAATCAATAAATAAATCATGCTCCGACTTCATCACATAATGGTTCACCATACGTGCATGCTACGGGAATCACAAGCTTCAACACAAGTATTTCTCAAATTCACAACTACTCAACTAGCATGACTTTAATATCACCATCTCCATGTCTCAAAACAATTATCAAGTATCAAACTTCTCATAGTATTCAACACACCCGTAAGAGAGTTTTATTATTAATCTTGCATACCAAGAATATTAGGGTTTTAAGAAAATTACCATGCTATTAAGACTCTCAAAATAATCTAAGTCAAGCATGAGAGATCACTAGTTTCTATAAAACAAATCCACCACCGTGCTCTAAAATATATAAGTGAAGCACTAGAGCAAAATTATATAACTCAAAAGATATAAGCGAAGCACATAGAGTATTCTAACAAATTCCAAATAATGTATGGCTCTCTCAAAATATGTGTACAGCAAGGATGGTTGTGGTAAACTAATAAGCAAAGACTCAAGACGCTCCAAGTAAAACGCATATCATGTGGTAAATAAAAATATAGCTCCAAGTAAAGTTACCGATAGAAGTAGACGAAAGAGGGGATGCCTTCCGGGGCATCCCCAAGCTTTGGCTTTTAGGTGTCCTTAGATTATCTTGGGGGTGCCATGGGCATCCCCAATCTTAGGTTCTTGCCTCTCCTTGTTCCATAATCCATCAAATCTTTACCCAAAACTTGAAAACTTCACAACACAAAACTTAAAGTAGAAAATCTCGTGAGCTCCGTTAGCGAAAGAAAATAAAAGATCACTTCAAGGTACTGCAATGAACTCATTCTTTATTTATATGGGTATTATACCTACTGTATTCCAACTTCTCTATGGTTTATAAACTAATTTACTAGCCATAGATTCATCAAAATAAGCAAACAACACACGCAAAACAGAATCTGTCAAAAACAGAACAGTCTGTAGTAATCTGTAGCTAGCGCAAGATCTGGAACCCCAAAAATTCTAAAATAAATTTCTGGACGTGAGTAATTTATCTATTAATCATCTGCAAAAATAATTAACTAAATAGCACTTTCCAAATAAAAATGACAGCAGTTCTCGTAAGCGCTAAAGTTTCTGTTTTTTACAGCAAGTTCAACAAGACTTTCCCCAAGTCTTCCCAATGGTTCTACTTGGCACAAACACTAATTAAACACAAAAAACACAACCAAAACATAGGCTAAATAATTTATTTATTACTAAGCAGGAGCAAAAATTAAGGAATAAAAATAAAATTGGGTTGCCTCCCAACAAGCGCTATCGTTTAACGCCCCTAGCTAGGCATAACAAGCAAGAATAGATCTAAGTATTGCCATCTTTGGTAGGCAATCCATAAGTGGCTCTCATAATAGATTCATAAGGTAATTTAATTTTATTTCTAGGAAAGTGTTCCATGCCTTTCCTTAATGGAAATTGGAATCTAATATTTCCTTCCTTCATATCAATAATTGCACCAATCGTTCTAAGGAAAGGTCTACCAAGAATAATAGGACATGAAGGATTGAAATCTATGTCAAGAACAATAAAATATATTGGCACATAATTACTATTTGCAACAATAAGAACATCATTAATTCTTCCCATAGGTTTCTTAAAAGTGGAATCCGCAAGGTGCAAGTTTACAGAGCAATCATCAAAATCACGGAAACCTAACAAATCACACAAAGTCTTTGGAATCGTGGAAACACTAGCACCCAAATCACATAAAGCATAGCATTCATGATCTTTAATTTTAATTTTAATAGTTGGTTCCCACTCATCATAAAGTTTTCTAGGGATAGAAACTTCCAATTCAAGTTTTTCTTCATAAGATTGCATCAAGGCATCAACGATATGTTTGTAAACACTTTATTTTGACTATAAGCATGAGTAGAATTTAGCACGGATTGCAACAAGGAAATACAATCAATCAAAGAGCAATTTTCATAGTTAAATTCCTTGAAATCCATAATAGTAGGTTTAGCAACATCAAGGTTTTAATTTCTTCAATCTCACTTTTATCAAATTTAGCATCAAGATCAAAAGATTCAGAATTCATGGAACGCCTTCTAGGTAAAGGTGGATCATATTTAGTCCCATCATTATCAATATTCATATTTAAAAACAAAGATTTAATAGGGGACACATCAATAACTTTTAGATCTTCATCATTATTTTCATAGGAACTAGAAGAACACGCTTTTGTAAAGGCATCTTTCTTAGCACGCATCCTAACGGTTCTTTCTTTGCACTCATCAATGGAAATTCTCTTGGATTTGAGAGACTCATTGATATCATGCTTAGGTGTAATAGATCTAAGTTTCAAAGAATCAACATCAAGAGCAATTCTATCAACGTTCCTAGCCAAATCATCAATCTTAAGCAATTTTTCTTCAATCATAGCATTAAAATTCTTTTGCGAAGTAATAAATTCTTTAATATTAGATTCAAAATCAGAGAGCATCTTATTATAATTTCCACAGGAATTGTTGTAGGAATTACCATAATTATTAGAGGGATTACTAGGATAAGGCCTAGGATTGAAATTTCCTCTATACGCGTTGTTACCAAAATTGTTCCTACCAACAAAGTTCACATCCATAGATTCATTATTATTCTCAATCAAAGTAGACAAGGGAATATCATTAGGATTAGAAGAAACACTCTTATTAGCAAATAATTTCATAAGTTCATCCATCTTTCCACTCAAAACATTAATTTCTTCTATCGCATGCACCTTTTTATTAGTGGATCTTTCAGTATGCCATTGAGAATAATTAACCATAATATTATCTAGGAGTTTAGTAGCTTCTCCTAAGGTGATTTCCATAAAAGTGCCTCCCGCGTCCGAATCCAAAAGATTTCTAGAAGCAAAATTCAATCCGGCATAAAAATTTTGTATAATCATCCACAAATTTAAACCATGAGTAGGGCAATTATGTATCATTAATTTCATTCTCTCCCAAGATTGTGCAACATGTTCATGATCAAGTTGCTTAAAGTTCATAATATCGTTTCTAAGAGAGATGATTTTAGCGGGAGGAAAATACTTAGAGATAAAAGCATCTTTGCACTTACTCCATGAATCAATACTATTTTTAGGCAAAGACGAAAACCAAGATTTAGCATGATCTCTAAGAGAAAAAGGAAATAGCTTCAATTTAACAATATCATTATCCACATCTTTCTTCTTTTGCATGTCACACAAATCAAAGAAGCTATTTAGATGGGTAGCGACATCTTCACTAGGAAGGCCGGAGAACAGATCTTTCATGACAAGATTCAGCAAAGCAGTATTAATTTCACAAGATTCAGCATCGGTAAGAGGAGCAATCGGAGTGCTAATAAAATCATTGTTGTTGGTATTGGTGAAGTCACACAATTTAGTATTATCTTGAGCCATCGCGACAAACAAGCAAACTAACACACAAGCAAACAAAAAGCAAGCGGACAAAAAAGGGGCGAATAGAGAAAGAGAGGGAGGATAGAGAGAGAGGGCGAATAAAATGGCAAAGGTGAATTGGGGGAGAGGAAAATGAGAGGCAAATGGAAAATAATGTAATGCGGGAGATAAGGGTAAGTGATGGGTACTTGGTATGTTGACTTTTGCGTAGACCTCCCCGGCAACGGCGCCAGAAATCCTTCTTGCTACCTCTTTTAGCGCTGCGTTGGTTTTCCCCGAAGAGGAAGGGATGATGCAGCGAAGTTGCGTAAGTATTTCCCTCAGTTTTTGAGAACCAAGGTATCAATCCAGTAGGAGGCTACGCGCGAGTCCCTCGTACCTACACAAAAAAAAAATCCTCGCAACCAATGCAAATAGGGGTTGTCAATCCCTATAGGGCACTTACAAGAGGATCTGATATATATGATAACATAATTTTTTTGGTATTTTTATGATAAAGATGCAAAGTAAAATAAAGGAAAGTAAATAGCAAAGTAAATAACTAAGTAGTAGGAGATTGATATGATAAAGATAGACCCGGGGGCCATAGGTTTCACTAGTGGCTTCTCTCGAGAGCATAAGTATTCTACGCTGGGTGAAGAAATTACTGTTGAGCAATTGACAGAATTAAGCATAGTTATGAGAATATCTAGGTATGATCATGTATATAGGCATCACGTCCGAGACAAGTAGACCGACTCCTGCCTGCATCTACTACTATTGCTCCACTCATCGACCGCTATCCAACATGCATCTAGAGTATTAAGTTAAAAGCAGAGTAACGCCTTAAGCAAGATGACATGATGTAGAGGGATAGACTCATGCAATATGAAGAAAACCCCATCTTGTTATCCTCGATGGCAACAATACAATACGTGCCTTGTTTCCCTTACTGTCACCAAGAAAGGACACCGCAAGATTGAACCCAAAGCTAAGCACTTCTCCCATTGCAAGAAAGATCAATCTAGTAGGCCAAACCAAACTGATAATTCGAAGAGACTTGCAAAGATAACCAATCATACATAAAAGAATTCAGAGAAGATTCAAATATTATTCATCGATATACTTGATCATAAACCCATAATTCATCGGTCTCAACAAACACACCAAAAAAAAGAAGATTACAACGAATAGATCTCCACAAGAGAGGGGGAGAACATTGTATTGAGATCCAAAAAGAGAGAAGAAGCCATCTAGCTACTAACTATGGACCCGTAGGTCTGAAGTAAACTACTCACACTTCATCGAAGAGGCTATGGTGTTGATGTAGAAGCCCTCCGTGATCAATGCCCCCTCCGGCGGAGCTCCGGAACATGCCCCAAGATGGGATCTCGTGGATACAAAAAGTTACGACGGTGGAATTAGGGTTTTGGATCCTGTTCTGATCGTTTGAGGGTACGTGGATATATATAGGAGGAAGAAGTACGTCGGTGGAGCAACAGGGGGCCCACGAGGGTGGAGGCGCGCCCCCCTACCTCGTGGCCTCCTGTTAGTTGGCTTGACGTAGGGTCCAAGTCTCCTGAGTTTTATTCGGTGAGAAAATCACGTTCCCGAAGGTTTCATTCCGTTTGGACTCCGTTTGATATTCCTTTTCTTCGAAACCCTAAAACAGGCAAAAAACAACAATTCTGGGCTGGGCCTCCGGTTAATAGGCTAGTCCCAAAAATAATATAAAAGTGGATAATAAAGCCCAATAATGTCCAAAACAGTAGATAATATAGCATGGAGCAATCAAAAATTATAGATACGTTGGATACGTATCAAAGATCCTAGCAACTAAGCTTGGGGATGCCTCGGAAGGCATCCCCTCTTTCGTCTTCAACATTATCGGTAACCTCACTTGGAGCTATATTTTCATTCATCACATGATATGAGTTTTGCTTGGAGCGTAATTTTATTTTGTTTTTATTTGCTTGTTGTTATTTAGAATAATGTTTTGTACCTTTTATTTCAATAAAAACGTCAAGTATAGCCTTTGTCATGCTTATTTTGCAAGTATATGAGTTGCTGTTTGAAAATAGAAAGTTTATCGTTGTTGCAAAAATTCCCTAGAAATGTCACAATGTGATAAAATGTTGAAACCTTTTGCACAATAAGCTTTTATAAATTTTCTACAGTGTGGTAAATTTGCATAATTTTTGGAGTTAAAGAAGTATGGATACTCTTGCATTCTTTACAGATGTATTGTTTTGGCAGATTGCTGTTATGTTTGCATATGTTTGCTTGTTTAATGATTCAATTTGAGGATAGGACTATTAAATATGTATAGGAATTTAGTATGCAATGTTAAATAATATTTTTAGTGATTTTCTACAGTAGAGAATGATAAGGTTTTTGCATTGATTTATACTAGCTTATCTCACGACTTCTTGTTGAGTTTTGTGTGGATGAACTTTTTAAGATTTAGGGAAACCGTGATATAAAAGGAACTAAGGAGGCACAAAAACTCAAGCTTGGGTATGCCCAAGGCATCCCAAGATAATATTTCAAGAAGTCTTAAGTATCTAAGCTTGGGATGCCCCGGTAGGCATCCCACATTTCTTCATCAACAATTATCGGTTAGTATCGGTTGAGCCTAAGTTTTTGCTTCTTCACATGAGTTGTGCTATTCTTGGAATGTAATTTTATTTTGTTTTGCTTCCTGTTTAAATAAAATACTTAGATCTGAAACTTTTCAATAAGAGAGAGTCCTCAATTAGCTACCCATTTACTTAACTACTCGCATGATCTTCACTTATATCTTTTCTGAGTAGTTTGTCATTTACTCTCGTGCTTCACTTATATCATATGAGTAAATTGTTCAATAAATTGAATGTAATGAAGTTGAAATTATATGTTCATATCATGCCTAGTGGTAGCTTCACATTGAGTTTAGAAAGTGAAATCTTTTGAAGCTTGACAATCATAATATTGGTCATACAAGCAATTCATGAATGATTACTATAAGGAAGAGAAATTTCACATGCAAATATATTATCTTGGACATCTTCTATTATTGTGAATACCCATTAATTATTTTCAAACTTGAGCAAATTTGTTGAAGTTGGGCAAGGAAGACAACGTAATGAGTTATGGTTGTGTATATTTGCATAGAAGTTATATTGTCATGGATCCTCCAACATGTGGTGTTTGCCTAGGATCTTTTGCTAGCCAAAATCCCGTACTAAGTAGAGATACTACTTGTGCATACAAAAACCCTTAAACCCAGTTTCTTGCCATGAGTGTCCACCATACTTACCTATGGATTGAATAAGATCCTTCAAGTAAGTAGTCATCGGTGCATAAAGCAATAAAAATTGCTCCTAAATATGTTTTATCTTTTATTGTAAGGGAAAATTGAGCATTGTACGAACTTGTGATGATAAAGTAATAAAAGCGATGGACTACATAATAAAGGCTGCTACCATAAGGGGCGATATAACGTGACATTCATTTGCATTAAGAGCTTGAGCATCCAAATAAAAAGTGCATGACAACCTCTGTTCCCTCTGTGAAGGGCCTATCTTTTACTTTTCTGTATTTACTTTTACGCCAAGAGTCAATAGTATGCATTCTCATTCAACCTCAATTATTCTCTAGTTGGTAAGCATCATGTGGTGGGGAAAGATCTAGGCACATATGACCAGTCAAATATATTTGATCATGATTTATTATTGTTGACAATTATCTCTATGATAAATGAGTTGGGAGGCGAAACTTTAAGCCCCTGTCTTTCTCTGTGTTCGATGGATGCAATTTGTTCTAAGAATATGCTTTGAGTAGTAGCAATCAGGGAATACTATATGATGATTGAGTGTGTGGAGCTCTTACTTAGACTTTGTTGAATAAGTTGAATTGAAATTGTTTGGTGACTAAGAATATAGGTTGTTGAGTTTCAAGAGAATTCATTATTTGAACCTTAACATGTGAATTGGTTGCTACTTTAACATGAGAAGTTTTATGAGAAAGAATTGTTGTTATGATGCTAGGAAAAATGATTGAAATTATCATTGATCAAACGTGTGCACTTTGCTAGCATTCACACTTCATAAATTATTTATTTTATCATTTACCTACTAGAGGACGAGTAGGAATTAAGCTTGGGGATGCTGATACGTCTCCAACATATCTATAATTTATGAAGTATCCATGCCATGTTTATAATAATTTTATATGGTTTTGGTATGATTTGCATGGAACTAACCCGGACTGACACTGTTTTCAGCAGAACTACCGTGGTGTTGTTTTTTGTGCAGAAATGAAAGCTCTCCAAATCAGCTGAAACTTTATGGAAGGACCAAAAGGTGAAGGAGTAGGGCACAAGACACCAGGGCATTCCTGATGGGCCCGGCTTGCCCCGGTGGGCTGTGCTCACCTTGAGGCCCATCTTCGCGTGAAACCGACGCCAAAAAATCCTATAAATAGAGAAACCATCAGAAGTAACCCTACATCAAAAGTTCCGCCGCCGCAAGCCTCTGTAGCCATGAAAAACCAATCTAGACCCTGTTCTGGCATCCAGTCGAAGGGGAAAATCATCACCGGTGGCCATCTTCATCATCCCGGTGGCCACCATGATGAGGAGGGAGTAGTCCACCCTCGGAGCTGAGGGTTTGTACCAGTAGCTATATGTTTAATCTCTCTCTCTCTCTCTCTCTCTCGTGTTCTTGAGATGTCACGATCTTGATGTATCGCGGGCTTTGTTAATATAGTCAGATCATATGGTATTTTCCCCTCTCTATCTTGTTGTGATGAATTGAGTTTTCCTTTTGAGATTTTCTTCTTATTGGATTGAATACTTTTATGGATTTAAGAGAACTTGATATATGTCTTGCATATGAATACCCGTGGTAACAATGGGGTATTATATTGATTCACTTGAGATATGTTTTGGCACTCAACTCGCGGATTCCCGAGGTGACATTGGGGTAATCTATGCATAGGGGTTGATGCACGTTCTCGTCTTTGTTTCTCCGGTAGAAATCTTGGGGCACTTTTTGAGGTTCTTTGTGATGGATTGAGTATTATGAATCTGAATTTGCTTTGGTGTTATTTTAGTACAAATTCTTGATAGATCGATCGAAAAGAATAACTTGGTGTTATTTCAGTACGAACTCTTGATAGATCGATCGGAAAGAATAACTTGGTGTTATTTTAGCACGAACTCTTGGATAGATCGATCGGAAAGAATAGCTACAAACAATTTCTTCTTATGTTCTCCGCTAGATAAGAACTTTGGAGTGATTCTTCATCGCACGTTGAGGGATGGTTATATGATCCAATTATATTAGTATTGTTGAGAGCTTGCACTAGCGAAAGTACGAAGCCTAGACCTCATTTTCAAGCATTGCAATACCATTTGTGCTCAGTTTTGTTACTTGCTACCTTGCTATTTTTTTATTGTTCCTATTACAAAAATCAATATCTACTATCATTACTACACTTTTATCACCATCTATTCGCCGAACTAGTGCACATATACAATTTACCATTTGTATTTGGTGTGTTGGGGACACAGGATACTTTTTTATTATTAGGTTGCACGATTGTTTGAGAGAGACCATCTTCATCCTATGCCTCCCACGGATTGATAAATCTTAGGTCATCCACTTGAGGGAAATTTGCTACTATCCTACAAAACTCTGCGCTTCGAGGCCCAACACGAGTCTACAAGAACAAGTTGTGTAGTAGACATTAGCAGCGCTCGAAGTACATCGTCCATAGCATGTGGTTGTCGACGGCGTACCTCGGCTCGTTCCGCGGCGCCTCCGATAGTGGCGAAAAGATGTGGGCGATCTCGGCCCGCTGTTCAGCCCCGGCGGGCACCGGGGGTACCGGGACGCCACCGACGCTCAACTTCCATGAGCCCGACACCCGTATGTCTGGGGCGCCGGATAGTTGGCCTCGTAAAGGAGGCGCGCCTCGTCCTCATGGAGATCGCGTCGGCCGAAGCCGTTCGTCGCTGCGGCGTCGCCGGGGTACCGTTCTACCATTGCTCGTCGGCGTGGGAAGAGGGGGGAGAGTTGCTTCTGTGGTGAGACGAGGCGAGAGAGAAGGCGAGTTGTGGCGGCTGTGGCGTTCACTGGCGGGGAAGTCGACTTTTATAGCCGAAGCGGGGCGGTGAACCTGCATGCCGGGTGATGCATGGCGGGAGCGGGCGGGACGCGCGTCGCGACGCCTTCACTGCGCCGCTCGTGAGGCATCAATGGAGGCTGACCGGCGCAGCAGCCTTGGCATTGATTCCCGCGGGAACTGAGGCGATGAGGATGACGAAGCGGCGTGTCGCTGACTCGACGGGCCCAATCCCATTCGCGCCAAAAATCAGTTCCTCGGCGCCCCAAGCGCCCTCCAACGCGTTGTGTTCGGCATGAGTCTGCCGGCGCCAGTTTCGGCCCAAATCGGCGAAAAAGGGCTCCTGGGGCATGACTGGGCCAATTTTTGAGCGCCGACGCTAAAAAATGGCCTGGGGGAGGGGGTGGGGGCTGTTGGGGCACGGCTGGAGATGCTCTAAGAGCATGTATAGCGATGTCCACTCAGCCGTCTGTAACACCTGGCACATTTGATATTTTTCTACATGGAAGGGAGAGAGGGAGGAAAGAGCAAGAGGCTGTCAATTCGGCAGACCGTCGATATGCCAGAAATATCAGTAGTTGTTGATAGCCTATTCCTATTGTGCGCTCAATCGTTTGTAGCGAGTTGTTCCCTCTGCCTAATTATCGTATTTATTTTATCATCAACTAGGACATATGCCCGTGCGTTGTAACGAGAAAAATAAATTGGCGTGCATGTGCTAGCACGACAACCCATGCTTGGCTAGGCCAAAATGCGTACTAGCAACATGGCATCCAAACAATGACATGGAGTTGCCAAGGTTTAGACAAAAAAAATACATTCTCCGAACAATTTAGGCCTCTAGTTAATAATCGGTGCACGGCATCACACACAAAATCCTTGCTACTCTTTGTAGCCCTAAAATTCTTCCTTCCTTTAACTTTAAAAATACTCATAGTGTCATGCAACGTTTCCTTCCTTGAATGTTCCGACCCACACACACAATCCTTCCTAGTAAGTTCATTCTTTTAGCCCACACGTCCCTCTTTGCAGGGTGCACCACGTCCTAAATCCATCGTTTCTTTTATCATGAGTTTAATCGCCCTCTCATCCGTTGTCATCTTCCCTTTTTCTAGGTGTCTTGTTGATATTACAGCCAACTCCCTAACCTATATAAATGGGTGGGAATCGTCTTAAAGGAGCAAGGTAGGATTATTTCACATGAAATATTGATGTTTTGCAGCCTATTGGACTGGAGATTATGTTTTTCTCATGTGGCTCGCGGCCCAGAAAAGCCTAGCAACAATTGTTAGATGCTCAAATAGGCCCAGCAATTTGATTAAAAAAAGGCATGCAAGCAGCCTTTAGTACTGTTTAGAAAGGCAGGTAAGTCTGAAAGGAGAGGTCATTGTCTCAATAAGAAATTCTTTTAGAAATATGGGCTGTCTGCTTAGTTTCCTTAACACTTACGCTTAGTTTCCTTTGCACGTACATCACGTCACGGTTTCTTTTCGTTTGCACATGTATATTCGTCAAACAGAAAATGGACCTTACCAAAAACAAATTATTGTACATGAAAATACTTAGAACGGGACGAAACAAAGCGGAACCAAACTAAGAATACCTATTCCCTTTAATAGTAGGTATAGATATTTCCTATTTTGGGGGTACTATGGATAGCCAAAGAGACGACCTATTGTACAAGTTGGTATTATGAAAGTGCCCTTCTTAGCTCGAGCTCATATGAGCTCGGGTGAATAATAAAATTAAAAAAAAATCAAAACATTCTAATTTCTTTTTGGTCTTAAACCTTGACAAATATTTTCAGTGCTTGCAAAGTTCAATCACAGAAGTTCCAGGACTTCCCCGAATGTCATTCTGTGATGAAATTTTGCAAGCATTGATTTTTTTGTCAAAGTTACCACAAAAATTTCAAAGTTTTTAGAATTTATTTTTCATTTTTCAGATTTTACTGTTTACCACGGGAGCTCAGTTAATCCACGTCTCTGTTTTTATGGTTATCTACAACTTTTAAACATCAGTGCAGACACAAGCGCTCTGATGTGGAGGACTGCTATAGACTACGGGTATTTAAAGATATGTACATGCCCCACATGTCATGCAACCAAAGTTAGTGACGTAATAGTCCTTTCCACATGTACTACCATGTGTTCTTCACTAAAGTAGCACATTCCCGAGAAAGGAAGACAATGTCAGAAGTTCAGAATATATGATTTCCTGTAATTTTATTTTATTATGCTGCATGTTATTCATAATCCATTTGGGGTCTGGATATGCTACATGTTATTCAGACAACTATCCAATTCCTTTCTAGGTTTCCAAACTACCCCTTATTTAGTAGTATTAGTAGTCGTATTTAGTAGGTTTCCCATTTACGTGGACCATCTCATCAACATAAATACGTACGTACGCTTGTACTAGTAGCTACTAGTAGTAGCTGAGCTTGCATCCTCTTATCTCTTGTGGACCCTCACCTCGAGCCCGTCCTTCATGTGGAGTATGGGGGACAGCTTGGGCTTGGGCCTCGCCGCGGCGCCGGCAGCGACCTCCAACTGAAACCGCGGCACGACGGCGGCGACAACGGCCTTCATCTGCGCGTAGGCCAGGTCCTTGCCAAGGCACGTCCGGGGCCGCATATTGAACGCCACGAACTTGTGCGACGGCTCGTGCCGGAACCGCCCCTCCGCTGTCAGCCACCGCTCCGGCCGGAACTCCAGGCAGTCCTTGCCCCACACCGCCTCCATGCGTCCCATCGAGTAGAAGGGTATGATCACCACCCACGACGGCCCCACGGTCGCGCCGCTTGGGAGCGTGTCCGGCCGCGCGACCGACTTGTACTGGAACGGCAGGGGCGGGTACAGCCGGAGCGACTCCGAGAGCGCCGCGTGCAGGTAGACCAGGCGCGTCAGCTCGGCGGTCGTGCGGTGGTGGCCGGCCCCGGAGGCCGGAGGGTTCTCTAGCAGCTCGGCGAGGATCTTGGCCTCGACGTCGGGGTGGTTGGAGAGCAGCCAGAAAAACCATGAAAGGGCGGAGCTCGTCGTGTCGCGGCCGGCGAACACGAGGTTAAGCGTCGTGTCGCGCAAGAACCGGTCGAACTCGGCACCGACCTTGCCTACCTCGGCCTGACACGCCATGTACGACGTGAGCAGGTCGGTGCCGGCCTCGCAGGTGGAGTTGGCCGCGCGTTGTCGCCGGAGAGAGACCAACTCCGCGATAGACGCGTCGAGCACCCGCCGAGCCTTGGACATCTTCTGGCGGTGGCCGATATTTAGGTAGCTCTGCAGCTTTACCCACGGCACGGGCGTTACGTACCGGTAGACCAGCACCTCCTCGGTGTCGTCAATGGCCGCAGCGAAGGGGACGTGCGGGAAATCGGCGGCGAGGCAGCCGGGGTCGATGCCGAACACGAACATCGCCGTGAGGTCAAAGGTCAGGCGCATGAACACGTCCTGCAGGTCGACCGTTGTGCCCGACGTGGCGAGGCCGTCGAGGAGCGGCACGAGCCCCTCGTCGAGCTTGCGCGCGGTATTGGCGGCGACGGCAGCGCGGAACCCCGCGTCCGACAGCAACGCGTGCGCCTTGCGCCGCTGGAACGACCACGACTCGCCGTCGGCGTTGAAGATGCCGTCCCCGAGCACGCTGAACACCGTGTTATACCTTGCGCCTTTGGGGTAGTTATCGAAGTTGGCAGAGAGAACGTGCGCCACGTTCGCCGGGTCGGCCGTGACGAGGACGTCCACCGGCAAGCCCCACCGCCTCCTCATGACGTACGACATCCCGGCAGCGTGCAGGAGCTCCGTTAACCAATCGTGCATGCGCCCGGTGTTTACGCACAGCGCCGGCCAGCTCGTCGGCAACCCGTCCCACCGCCGGAACCTGAAGAACAAGAATAAGAAGCAAGCAAGAGATGCCATGATCTCCATGTTCCCGCCAAGGAAGCCTCGAACCCATGACACAACATCCATTTCTTCTTTCCCTAACCGGTGAAGTGTCTCTGTGAGGGGTTTTGATATAAACGAGCTAGCCAGGCCTATTTATAGGCTCCGCGTGAGGGGTTTGGGTTGGGTGCACCCACTTATGGTGCTACCGGTGCACTAACGAATGCCGTACAACATTTTTCAAAATCTGAAAATAATTCTACCACATTGACACAACATCAATGTATGTGGTCACAAAATTTCGTATCAAAATTTGAAACATTTCCTGAGATACAAAAATGATAAAATTGACATCAATGTGATAATGGGCGAAATCTACAGCCCAACTTATGTTACGTACTATTCAGTGCTAAATTTGTCATTTTTGTTTTAGGAGCTATGTTTCGAATTTCGACTTGAAATTTTGTGACAATCTACATTCATGTTGTGTGAATGTTCTAAATTTCTTTCAATTTTGTTTGAACATTTAAAATGTGCAACGTGAGTTCGGTGCACCAGATATTTCCCCTTAGCTCAAAACCGGTGTGCTCTCTGTCCGCACTTCGACGGTTTTTAAAATTTCAACTCCTGAACCGAAGTACAACAATATCATGAACCTAACATTGATTTTCAGTTTTAAGCAATTAATGATTCCCTAAAAATTGACATGAACAAATTTAACTACTTCGATTTTCCAAGATTAAGCACCACATCTTCATGTAATGCGATGACCCTTCATAAGACGAACTAAAACAACATATTCATAAAGAAAGTGGAATAACACACACACACACACACACACACACACACACACACACACACACACACACACACACACACACACACACACACACACACACACACACAAATTAACACACTAGACTAGGTTACACACTTGCACTGATTTTGAGCATTAACACAAATTCATGGATTGTATAAAACAAACCTCCTATTAAAAAATTCAATGCTTATCACGACCTTAACATTGTTTGAATATGATTATGTTGAATCTTGGAAGTAAGCAATAAGATGATCACAAATTGACCCCTTAAGCAATATGCAATTATAATCGTAGAATCATGACGGATGCACACGGTTAGAACTTATTGAGCTTGTTTGCAAAATAACTACAATATTAAATGCATACCATGTACACAAGAATACAATTTCCTAACTTCCTCGACAAATTTTCATATAAACTGGAATGAAACATAAAAGAATCTTCTCCAAGAATTTGAGTGTAATTTGTTGTAGGTTGATGGTTAGACACACATCGACAAGCCCGGCATTGATTCCATATATAAAAGAATATCTCAACCAACAAGTTAGTCTTATGAATGTAATTTGTTGTAGGTTGATGGTTAGTACACAATACGCTCTCACATGAAGAGCAAATGATCGAAAGGGACACCCTTCCATAAAATAGCATCAACAATATGCAAAATATGGTTACGGTAATAGGACACATGTTTCACAAGGTTTTTCTCAAAAAACACAACATCATGCCGATAGGAGATACACATACATGTGCACGGTTTCCACTCTTGAAATAGGCTTTCGCCCCGCTTTATATATAAAGCATCAACCACACAAAGTACACGGCCGAACGATACAAGATAGTGAGGTAACCCTCTTACGAAGCCGATCCCAGGATAATCGGAAAATGGATACCACAAGAGACTACGGCACCGAAAGGCAATACAGGAAGACCTGGAAACACCGCCACACTACACTGTAGTACACCTAAGCTACTCAGGATTCCACCATCACACATGAACATCAAAATCGAAAGGATTTTTCCATTTGTTTCCCTGGTTGGTATCCACTACTCAGGATTCGCCCCTAATTTATGGTCCTACTCAGTTTTATCTCTGTTCCATCTGATGCAACTATGGTAATACCCTCCATGTTTTTTTCTTCCAGCCAAAGCCCTTTGACCATCTGCAAGACAAAATATGATGCTTTCGCCCTCTCTGTATATGTCACTTAAGTGGGGAAACCACCCATGAAAAAAAAAGGAAAAAACTATCTCTCACCCCCTCTCTATCATTTACACATGGGACCCAACCAAAAAAAAACTTTTTTTCTCTCCTCCCTCTTTATATCTCTCTCGCCTTTGATGAATCCATGCCACGACCCCGCAAGGGGCTCCCAGCTCGAACCTGCCCCACTGCGCTAGCTCCTCATACACTGTTGTGACCCCTGGGATCCATTGCACCGAAGTGACCAGCGTCGTCGCCCCTCTCCCTAAGAGCATCTCCAATAGGTGCCCAACGCGGCGCGCGCAAAAAACAGTTGTAGCGCGCGCCCATCATCTGGTTTGGCGCGGCGCGCTGCGCCGGCTCCAGCAGCCGCGCTAAAATGCAGCGCGCGCGCCGCTCCAGCAGCGCGCACATAATTTTTTTTAATTTTCGAACGCATAGATAAAATAAAAACTAGATAGATTGCATAAATAAAAAACGATACAAAGGTATTTTACATCGGTGCAACTAGATAGATAGTTCGAAAGCATAGATAAACTACGGCGCAACTAGATAGAAACTACTCTAAGTCGCTATCATCATCACCATTATCATCCTCGGCGGTGTCGTCCGAGGTGTCTAGCCAGATGTCCAGCCACCGATCATCGTTCGGCGCGAAAAACGACTGCCCACATGCTGCAACGATGTCGGACTGCGCATTCGCCAACGCCTTCGCTGACGCCTTTCCAACGCGTCTCGCGGCGCCTTCGCGTGTCCTCCTCGCTGCGCCTTGCCCAGTAGGCCTGCTCGTAGGCGACGTCCTCCGGGTGGCGCTGACGCCACTCCGCCATGACCCGCTCGTCCTCCTGGGCGACGAGGAGGCGGCGTTGCCGCTCGGCGTGTTTCGCACGGTCTTCCGCCGTGTTCAGACGAGGCAGAGGGACGAGGTTGATCGCTTGCTGGAGCGTGTACACATCTTGAAATTTCATCTGGCCGCGCGGCCGGCCTAAGCGCCACGCCGCCGCGTCGTACGCGCGGGCGGCCTCGCGCGCCGTCCCGTACATGCCAAGGCCGAGCCAGAGTTCGTCGGAGCGTATCTTCGCGGTGTAGCAGCCGTTGCGGTGCAGGCGGATGCCGCGGTAGCCGGACGCTCCTCGGCGGCGTGACGGCATGGCGGCGCGTCGGTGGCGGGGCGCTGGAGCGGCGCGTGGCAGAGAGGGAGAGGAAGAGGGGAAGAGGAAGTGTGGAGAAGCGCGTGGTGAAGCGGCGCGCAACTTTATAGACGCGCGCGAAGCGGCGCGCCAAATCTTGCGTGCGAGCTGGCGCCTTTTCGCGCGCGCGCAAACGGTTCCGGCGCTTTAAATATGTACTTTGAGACTTTAAATTACTTTTTAGTTTTAGACTTGAAATATATAGTTTCGAGCCTTCAATTATGTTTGACACTTCAAAAAAAATTCCTTTTTGGTTTTTTATGTACCGGTGATCTTTTTTTATAGTATACTCCCTCCGTTCCTAAATATTTATCTTTTTGAATATTTCAAATGGACTACCACATACGGATGTATATAGACATATTTTAGAGTGTAGATTCACTCATTTTGCTCCGTATGTAGTCAATTGTTGAAATCTCTAGAAACACAAATATTTAGAAACGGAGGGAGTATTATAGTTTATTTTTATTAATTTTCTATTATTTTAAAATGGAAATAATGACATTTTCTAAAATATGTACTTTGAGACTTTAAATTTACTTTTTTTTCCTTTTTAGTTTAAGACTTGAAATATATAGTTTTGAGCCTTCAAATATGTGGGTTGACACTTCCAATTTTTTTTCTTTTTAGTTTTTTATGTTTTGATCCTTTTATAGTATATTATTGTTTAATTTATTAAATTTTATTATTTTTAAATGGAAATAATGCCATTTCTTAGGTGGTGACCTTTTTTCTTATTGGGCTAGTCCAAATAGGATTAGGATGCCGTGGGGGTCAAAACCAACGGGGGCAATGGCCCCCTCGACCCACTCCCTCTCTCTGCCCTGTGCTGGTCTGTTTTGTTCCCCTTTCTCCTCCTCTCTCTCACCGCTCGTCGCCGCCGCTTTGATTCTGGCGATTGCCGTCGTTCTCCGGTCCTGAGGTACACATCTAAGCCTCCCACTCTCATCTGTCCATTTGGATTTTTTAATTAGAGGTGTGTTTCACATTCCCTATGCTAGGGTTTCGGCGATGGTGGCAGGCGACGGCGACGGCAGTAGGCGACCCTCAGCTCCAACCCAGGGGAGAATATCATCCCTCCCTCTTTTGCTGTAGGTCACTGCCACTATCAATTTTTTATATGCATCACTAGGGTTCATCACTGCTAGGCAATGACAATTTGTTGTAGTTTTCTAGAATTAAGGTACATATATTTTTCAATCTTCGATTTAATTCAAATAGATGAGTGTCCAATGTGGCAATATATGGCAAATATAGTGTCTAAAAGAAAATTTCCACTCGAAAGTAATGCTCCAAGTTAGGTGTTGCAAAATAGTTGAGTGTCCAAAGAAAACTTCCACTCAAAAGTAATGCTCCAAGTTAGGTGTGGCAAAATAGTGTGACAAATATAGTCAAAATCCAAACAAGGCCTTAGGGGTTGTTTGGTTCCAAGCCACAACTTGCCACACTTTGTCACGACTCAACTTAGGCAATTTTGACCAAGTTGGGTGTGTTTTTGGTTCTTGCCCACATGTTATAGATACAAACCGGCATATGTATACTACACTTCATCCATATAATTGTGTGAAGATATCGATAGTGCTATATTGTTGTTGTCCAAAGCTAGTTATGCACATGCTATGATATATAGTTGTTGTTTTATCCTAGATGAAATCTGGCAAGTCTGAAACTGGTAGAATTAAAACTTGCCATGTAGCATACTCCATCCACATGCTATGATATATTGTTGTTGTTTTACCCTTGATGAATATAACAGTTTGCTAATGTAGCATACTCCATGATTGTAACATCTCAATTTACAATTTGGATGTTAATCATTAGGTCATCATATGCATCCATGATTCTTGCATTTTGAATTGGTTTTATTTGGACATTTTGATCCTAGATACCTTAAGCAACCCAAGGACCGTATGAGAGAGTTGGAGGTTTTCATAAAATTCCATTTTTTGAATTTGCAAAATTGGTAAACATGATCAAAGTGATTTTTATTGAAATTATTTTTCCAATTATTTCAAAATAAAGAGAATAATGAGAGAAGATAATATGACTTCTTCAAAACAGAGGAAATAATGGAAATTTAATTTTAAATAAAAATATTTATTTATTTGAATTTTATTTGAGATTTTATTTGGTTAAATTAGGAAAAATTACATTTTTGAAAATTGCATTTTAGCCCAGAAAAATATTCACGTGGTCCTAAATATTAGTAGAGGACCGTGAAAATTATTCTGGGGATTTGAGGATTTTTATTTTTTCATTTTGAATTTTTTTCTGTTTCGGCGAAATTAATTTTTAAACAAAAAAACCTTCGATCGACTGGGCCGAAGCCCAGCCGGCCCGCAGCCGCCGCCGCCTTCCCACGCGAGGGAGTCCCGCTTGCCGCCGCCGACCGAGTCCGGGCCGGACTCCTCTCCGCCGCACTTGCCACCTCCCGAAGCCGCCTCGCCTGCCCTCTAAAATACCCAGCCGCCACCGCCCCCTCTCTCCCCAACCCGCCCCGCCGCCCCGCCACTTGAGCTGCGCCGCTGCCACAGCCTGCCTTGTGCCGCGCCGCCTCCTCTTGCCGCTTGACGCAGCCGTCGCCGCCTCGCCCTGCTCGCCGTAGCAACGCCGCTGCCGCCAGTTTCCCTCACCCGAACCGGTAAAAACCGCAAAAGACCCGGCCGATTTTTTTATTAGAGTTCGGTTTATTCTTTTATATCGGTTTTATTTTTTTGGATTTGTTAGTTAACGAACATTCACCCGATTAGTTCTTTTAACGAACGAATTCGTTCGTTAGTTTCGGTTAGCGAACGTTCATCCGATAGATTTTTCTTTTTAGTTTTAATTTCAGTCAGGGACCTATCTGTGAACAGTTTACTTACAGATTAGCCCTGATCTTTAAACCTTCACTACTTTTTGCTCGTTTATCCAAATCCAGTGAAACCAAGGCCAAAATCTTCGTATTATTCCCCTCTGTCCAGATAATCAACTTGAACATGATTTTGAAAATTTAAAATTTGGTTTCAAGAAGATTTGAATTCGAACTTCTTCTGATCGTAGTTTGAGTTTCGTAACTCTAATTCGATTGATTCTTTTTGCAAATTGAAGCTCTTCACTTAAAATTTCAGTTTAGATCTTTTCTTTTGGATTTACCTTTGCATCTTATGCTTGGGTTCTTATGTATGCTATTGTTTGTTCACGATAGAGTTTCCGGAGTGCGAGACTTGCTACTACGAATCTCTAGGGATTTACGATCGTCAGCAAGGCAAGTAACACTTTGATCATATCCCTTTATTACCCTGTTCTTATGCATTAGTTTCAACCCTCAAAGATTGCATGAGTAGGACTTCATAACATGTGTGTATTGGGAAGTAGTTGATGAGGTAGGAACCTATTGCCTTACATTCAAACCTTGGGTGTTACTGCGTTATGATTGCATTACTTTGCTATGCTCGTCGACGAGGATTGGTATCTGAGATTCATGAAAGATGTGGGAGTTATTTATATCTAAGGGAAATTTTAAGGTGGCTACTTTAATACACATTTGGGTGGATTGGTTGTGGGCACCTGGGGAATCTAGTGTTGTCCAAGGAGATCCCGGGGTACCCGTGTGATCATCCTATGGAATGCCACCCAGGCTCAAAGGGATCATAAGATTATTCATGCTAGAAACTTCCGTGTGCAGCCACAAGCCATTATGGGCTATGGCATAGTTGAGTAAGTTGTGGGAATCCTTTCCATGATGGGCTAGCAGATGTAGGGGAATTGTAGGTGTAGTGGCCTATCTATCGGTTAAGATGACCTCTTCGGAAAGACTCTGTCTCGATCATCCATTTCTCAAACATCATGTAGTGCGAGAAATACAACGGAGGAGATCGAGTCTTGTGGGGAAAAGTGTGCAAACCTCTGCAGAGTGTATAAACTAATCATGGTTAGCCGTGTCCCCATTTATGGACATCTTGAGTATCTGGTATTTGAATTATTATGTGATCTCATCATTCTACTTAATGAATTTGTTGGGTTATTGACTGTTAATTTTGGGACTGAGTTGAGGGTACCTTCTCAACAATTTCATCAAACTTTGTAGTTAAATAAAATATATTCCTTTGTTGTAGGGAAAAACTAGCTTTATGCAAATGATAACCGTAGAGCCTCCACCAGCCAAATATGCATTTAGTGATAGATGTTATTTGTTCATTGCTCTATGATGTTATCTTGCCAGCAAATTCCATGTGCTGACCTACACGGCTGCAACGTATCATGTTGCAGAATTTTCAGACGAAGAGTAAGGTGTGATAGGTCGTTGTCATGCACTCAGTTTTGCCGTGGAGTTGGATGAACTCATTTATCTTCGAAGCTTCCGCAGTTATCTTATTTAGATGGCCTTCAGCCATATTATTGTAATAAGTACTCTTTTTGAGACATTCGTGTAATAAGTGTGTGATTGAACTCTGCAATAAATCCTTGAGTACTGTGTGTGTTGGCAATACTGATCCAGGGATGACACTAAAGCACAGAGACTACGGTCCATTGGGATCGGGTCGCTACAAGATGGTATCAGAGCACAGGTTGACTGTAGGACGCGACTACTAGGAAAAGCCACATGATACTCTTCTCTACTCATTTCTAACTCTTCTCCATTTCTACTCTATAGATGGCGGACCCAAGGAACAAATTCACTCAACCGGATGACGACACCCCTTTTAGACGACACTTGAAGGAAGTCACTAGGTACCTGAACATCGGCATACCAAGCTTCACCGGGACCTACACCACCACTTTACCAGAAGAGGAGCGCTGGACGATCGAAGTTCGTGTTCCAGGAAGGACGTTCGCGCCAGTTACGGAGCCCATTAAGTTTTCCTTTGATGCACCAACCTGGAGTTTAGGAAAGAGCATGGCCGCCCACATCGACATTCGACGCATAGGCGAAGTGTACAACAAGGATCTTAAAGACACCATCTATCAGATATGTGGACGGAGAGATGAGCAATGGGAGATGATTCACACCAGGAAGGATAGATCCATTGCAGCCTACATACAAGAGTTGAACCAGCACATTCGACGCTACGAGAACCAGATGTGCGCCAACATGATAGACACGAAGAAGGTGATGACCCGGAACATGGAGCTAGAAGAAGAACTCAAGTCTACACGCGATGGATATAAAGAGGAAATTACAGTACTACTGGAGAAGAATGAAGACCTAAAGAAGAAGCTAGGAATATTCATGGGGGATCCTGAACCAAGAGTGGACATTCTTTCTGAGGATTACATCATCATAGATGACACAGACTCTGACCCCAACGGTGATGATGATTATGAAGATGAAGCTAGAGCAGATATCATGGAGTCTTCCACCGATCACAATTTCTAGTCGACCACCATATTACCATTAGTATTCTCCCATGTATATAATAATAGTCCACGAGATTTTGTAACAGTGGCTTTGATCGATTGTATGCTTCTTGTTTGAATTGAGTGGTGTGAAATGAATGTGTTTGTCTCATGTGCATATGGGTAGTGATTTCTCTTTAGACCTCACTCTATTCTGTTCTCACCCCTCTAAACCTATCAGATGCCTCCGAGACATGACCTCGCATTCGTGTTCCCACTGGAGCTCACTCAGTTCATCCAATAGCAGAATGCCTTGATGCAGTTGCTAGTCCAGAACCAAGGAAACAACAACAACAACAACAACAACAACCCACCGCAACCACCACCAGTTGACAACTTAGCCCATTTTCTAAGGTTGAATCCGCCGGTGTTCTCTAGTAGCACCGAGCCGATTGTTGCTGGTGACTGGATCCGCAGGATTGGAAGGGAGCTAACCACCACAGGTTGCACAGATACTGAGAAGGTGCGCTTTGCCGCACATCAACTGGATGGACCCGTAGCCTCATGGTGGGAGAACTACACAGTCACTTTCCCCGTGGCCAATGTCACTTGGGATCAGTTTCAGCAACCATTCCGCACTACCCATGTCTCAGCTGGAGTTATGAGCATAAATAAGTGTGAGTTTCGCAACTTACGCCAGGGAAATCATACTATGGGGCAGTACGTGGATGAGTTCAGCAAGTTAGCACGCTACACCCTAGATGATGTGGCCACAGATGCCGCGAAGCAGGATAAGTTTATGGAGGGGCTGAATGACGAGCTGAGTATGCAGTTAATGGTGGCAACATTTGCCAACTATCAAGAGCTGGTAGACAAGGCTCTTATGATTGAAGGCAAGCAGCAGCAGATAGAGAACCGCAAACGGAAGTATGGATAGGGGAAGTACAACTCTGGAGCTCAGCAGAAGCCACGTTTTACCCCAAATTCGGGAGGACATGCCCATCATAACCATGGAGGTCATACTCACAATGGAGGAAGTTCACATAATCATAGTGGCCCTAAGAATGGGAATGGGAATGGAGGAAACAACAGTCAGAGCCATTCCAACCCGGCAACACCCGCCAAGAAGGATTTGAGTCATGTTACCTGTTTCAAGTGCGGGAAGACTGGACACTACGCCAATGATTGTTCTGAGTTAAAGAATGGTAACGGAAATGGAAGCTCTGGAAAGAAGCCCAACCCTTTCACCAGAGGGCAGGTGAACCACGTCAACGTGGAGGAAGTTGAAGAGCAGCTCGATGCAGTTATTGGTAAGTTTTTGATTAAGTCATTTACTGCCCTTGTTCTTTTTGACACTGGTGCATCGCATTCATACATATCAAGGGGATTTGTGGATAAGTTTAAGTTGCCCACAGGAGCCCTTAAGACACCTATGTTAGTAAGCTCACCTGGAGCGGAGTATATGGCTAGCAGAGGATGTTTTCAGTTGCCATTGACCATAGGTAGGCATGTTTTCCCCTCAGACCTAATAATTTTGGAGTCACAAGGATTGGATGTGACACTAGGCATAGATTGGCTATCGATGTATGGAGGAAACATCGATTGTGCTAGTAAGTCGATACTTCTCACCACCCCAGAGGGTAAAAGGATCAAGTATGTGTCTAGGCATGCGCCAAGGAGGACTCAAGTGAATTCACTTTCGGGAGTTGTTCAGGAGGAAGTGCCAGTTGTGAAGGATTATCCTGACGTATTCCCGGAGGAACTACCAGGCATGCCACCAGATCGAGATATAGAATTTTTGATAGAGTTGTTACCAGGCACCGAACCAATATCGAAGAGACCGTATCGTATGCCCGCAAATGATCTGGAGGAAATTAAGAAGTAGATTAAGGAGTTATTGGAGAAATTTTATATTCGGCCAAGCTCGTCACCGTGGGGAGCACCAGTGCTCTTAGTTGAGAAAAAGGATGGATCTTTGAGGATGGTTGTGGATTATCATGCACTAAAAGAGGTGACGATCAAGAACAAATACGCACTACCAATGATCAATTATTTGTTTGACCAACTGCAGGGAGCTAAAGTATTCTCCAAGATCGATCTTCGATCAGGATACCACCAACTGAAGATCCGAGAACAGGATATACCTAAGACAACTTTTACCACAAGGTACGGGCTATATGAGTACACCGTCATGTCTTTTGATTTGACTAATGCCCCTGCCTACTTTATGAGTATGATAAATAAGGTGTTCATGGAGTTCTTGGATAAGTTTGTTGTGGTGTTCATTAATGATATACTGGTATACTCGAAGAATGAAGAAGAACACAAAGAACATTTGCGCTTAGTTCTCGAGAAACTCAGGGAATATCAGCTATATGCCAAGTGCAGCAAATGTGAGTTTTGGTTGAAGGAAGTTGGATTCCTCGGACATGTTATATCTGGAGAAGGTATAGCAGTAGACCCTTCTAAGGTTCAGTCTGCTACTGAGTGGTTGGCACCCACCTCAGTTGGAGAGATACGCAGTTTTCTTGGACTCGCAGGATATTATCGGAGATTCATTGAGAATTTTTCCAAGAATGTGAAACCCATGATAGAGTTATTGAAGAAAGACACCAAGTTCAAATGGACTGAAGAATGTGAGGCCAGTTTTCATGAGTTGAAGAAACGTATAGTTACAACCCCAGTGCTAATTCTTCCGGATATACGCAAGGATTTCCAGGTTTATTGCGACGCTTCTCGCCATGGACTTGGAGGTGTACTTATGCAAGACGGAAGAGTTGTTTCATATGCCTCACGTCAGCTTCGACCTCATCAGTTGAATTATGCCACGCATGATTTGGAGTTAGCGGCCTTAGTGCATCCTCTCAAGACCTGGAAACATTTTCTTATGGGAAACCGTTGTGATGTATACACGGATCACTACTAGGAAAACGGTTTTTAACGATGGTATATGCGGTCGTTAAAAGTCGGATTGTGGTCGTTAAAGTTCATTAACGACCACAGTCTACTGGTCGTAGTAGGCTCCGTCGTTAAAAGTATAGCGACCACATAGCTTTCGTGGTCGTTATTCTCGTAACGACGGGATGATGTGTTGTCGTAAATCCCAAGTCAATAACGACCACAATTATAGTATTAATGGTCATTTTTTCGTTGCTAATAATGTTCGAATGGTGATCGCTAATTTTTCATGGTGATCAAAGCATCATACCACGTTATATACCGTTTCCGATCAACCACCTTAGAATCGCAAACGATCACATTATGCGACATCCAACATTTGAATTGACAAAAGCCTCTTTTATTAATAGACAAGAGAGAAATTGACAAAATTCCACCATACAATTCTACAATTAGTATACCATTTAAGAAATTTGTGTGAAAATCACTCTTTACATGACCACGGTACTACCTCATTTCTAATTGGAAAATGTGATAATATTTCTAAATCTTCAATCGAGAGGCACCATCCTTGTTTGAATGGATATAATTCTTCAGCAGCAATTACAATGCCTCCTCGTTCTTCTATATATTATAAGCTTGATCATCAGTCCTAAAAAATGTTGGGAAATTTCTAAAAGTCAGTCAATGTAAATAAGTTGGCACAAAGTATAATACCAGATAAAATCAGTGTACGAAAACAACTAACTTGAGCGTAATTAGAAGGCATCAATGGTTATAGGCATAGAGAGCATCAATATGAACTAATATGAATGATCGTAACAGAATTCAAATGCAAACATCCACAACCCTTATTCAAATCAGACAATAGCACCTACTGTCGGGAGCAGCTGGAAACACAATATATAATGAAACAAGGAACCACCGTGGTGCCAAAAACGTTTTGTTTTGTTTTTTGTTTTGCTAAAGCTAATTAAAGTACACAAAGAGTATATGCTAGAAATACAGAACAATGAGCTAGTATTTTAGGATCAGAACTTGTAACCAAGTAGGTTAGCTTGTGTTAATCCTAGCTGCTACTCACCAAGTATGTATATCCATTTGTAAACATTTAATAGTGAGAGGAAATAAACGAAAAGAACCAGGCTTGATACAAGCATGTGGCAATATGCAGTTTTGTGTGTGCACGTGTACTAGGACATTTTCAGCCGTGAGGATCGATCAATGCAAAGATATATCAGGAGCTTTGTACGTGTGTGTTTCGTCAGGCTAGAATCAATTAACTTGATGCTAACTTTGTACTGCATTGCTTCAGACAGTCTGGGGCAGGAATCAAGCTGCTTGTTCTCTTATACCAACTCCTCTACATATAAGTACATCCTATTGCCTACACCCGGCAATGTAAACTTAACCTTTCCATGGATCACCATACTATCTTATGTATCCTATAAACCAATTTGGGCATAGATGATACCTCGGGTATTGGCAGACGGTCTGCAGGAAACAAACACCATCTTCTCTGAAGATAAAGTTCAGATTGAACTTAATACATTTTTCGAGACCAGAAAAAACTGTGATTCTCAAATAGATTTTTTCTGATGGTAGTATTCGAACCTCTAGAAACAAAAAGAACAAAATCAGCACCATCTTTGTTGGAACTGATTCAAGAGCAAACGGGCAAATGCGGAACCATCTTCTCTGAAGAAAACAACTTAAGCGATTTTTACCTTCCTAAAATACCTTAATTGGAGAAAGATCATAAAAGAAAAACATGTAAAGAAGAGCTTGTACTCACCTCTCTCCCTAATTCACATCTATCCATAAATCTGCAGCAAGGAACATCTTCAGGGTGGGGACTTCCTTCCTGCTGCGGCAACACATGCACATCCTTCTCCCCGCGCACATCCTAGGGAAGACCACTCGTCCCCTCCACCCGCCGCATCTCCATCCTCCTCACCTCAGCCCCTACACCATGCGGGAGGCCGGTCGAGGGTTAGCTATTACCTCTCCTGCTCTCCGATGGCCGTGGATGGGGGAGGACATGGATGTGTCGCATCTTGATGAGGCTGGATGGACGAGGCGCAACACGGAAGGTGGAGGTCATGCTCGCGGCGGCGGATCGGGTGGAAGAGGAAACGAGAGAGAGGCGACGGGTCATGTGGGAGATGAAACGAGAGAAGGTCACATTAGGAAGGAGAGATAATTAAAGGAGATTTTTAAGCCACGAGTAGTTCGGTGGCTGTTATGAGTATAGTATTTGGTAGCCTGATTTTATCGTGCGGGGTTTGCTTTAGTTCTTTTAACGACCAATAGTTTTTTTCCATCATCGTTAATAATTGTTTTGTCTAGTAGTGGAACATAAGAGTTTGAAGTACATCTTCGCGCAGAAGGAGTTGAATCTCAGGAAAAGGAGATGGTTGGAGCTCATAAAGGACTATGATATGAAACTGCATTATCATCTAGGAAAGGCCAATGTTGTAGCAGACGCTTTGAGCCGCAAGAGTTATGCTAATACTCTCGTGACCGGAGGATTACCACAGGAGTTAGCTGACAATCTCAGAGAACTTCGTTTGAGATAGTTTCGAGAGGTTTTGTTGCAGCGTTGGAAGTTCAGTCCACTTTGTTGGGAAAGATTCGAGAAGCCCAGAAGACTGATAAGGAGATTGCGGAGATAAAGGAAAGATGAGCAAAGGAAAAGCTAAAGGTTTTCGTGAGGATGAACACGAAACTTTATGGTTTGACGATTGTATTTATGTGGCCAATGACCCTATGATCAGGAAGTTAATACTTCAGGAAGCTCATGACTCGCCATACTCGATTCACCCCGGAAACACCAAGATGTCTTTGGATTTGAAGGAACATTTCTGGTGGACAGGTATGAAGAAGGATATTGCCGAGTATGTAGCAGTATGTGACGTATGTTAGAGACTTAAGGCGGAACACCAGAAGCCAATAGGATTACTTCATCCTATGCCGGTACCCGTATGGACGTGGGATAAGCTTGGCATGGATTTCATCACCAGATTACCTAGGACACGATCAGGTTACGATTCCATCTGGGTAGTAGTTGATCGCTTGACCAAATTGGCTCACTTTATCCCTGTGAAAACCACTTATACAAGCGCGAAGTTGGCCAAGATATATGTGACCGGGATCGTATGTCTACATGGAGTTTCGAGGACCATCGTATCAGATAGAGGAACACAGTTTACTTCAAAGTTTTGGAATCAATTACGCCAGACTTTGGGTACCAGGCTAGAGTTCAGTACAGCCTTTCATCCACAGACAGAATGACAGACCGAGAGAGTCAATCAGATTCTGGAGGACATGTTTAGAGCTTGTGCACTAGATTATGGATCGAGTTGGGATGATAATTTGCCTTATGAAGAGTTCTCATACAACAACAGCTACTAGGCTAGTTTGAAGATGGCTCCTTTCAAAGCTTTATATGGAAGGAGGTGCAGGACACCATTGATGTGGGATGAAGTTGGAGACCGTCAGTTATTCGGACCAGATTTAATCAAGGAGTCTGAAGAGAAGGTTAAGTTGATCTGCTATGGACTGAAGGTAGCTCAATCCAGACAGAAGAGTTATGCTGACACTAAACGCAAGGAGGTAGCCTATGAAATCTGAGACAGAGCATATCTCCGTGTGTCACCACTTCGAGGAGTTAAATGATTTGGAGTCAAAGGAAAGTTAGCCCCAAGATTTGTTGGACCATACCGAGTTTTGGAACGTATGAGAGAAGTGGCCTACAAGTTGGAGTTACCCGAAGGATTATCAGGAGTTCACGATGTGTTTCATGTTTCCCAGCTGAAGAAGTGTGATGCAAAGATGGTCGATATTCCTCTGAGAGATACAGTACCCCTGGAAGCAATTAGTTGGAGAGTGACCTAACCTACGAGGAGAAACTCGTCAAGATTCTTGAGTTTGCCAGCAGAGTTACACGCATCAAGGTCATCAAGTTTTGCAAAGTTCAGCGGAGCCACCATACCGAGGAAGAAGCCACCTAGGAGCGAGAAGAAGACCTACGGAAAGACCACCCACAACTATTTGCTAGCCAACCCAAATCTCGAGGGCGAGATTCATCTTAAGGGGGTAGGTTTGTAACATCCCAATTTTCAATTTGGATGTTAATCATTATGTCATCATATGCATCCATGATTCTTGTATTTTGAATTGGTTTTATTTGGACATTTTGATCCTAGATACCTTAAGCAACTCAAGGACCATATGAGAGAGTTGGAAGTTTTCATAAAATTCCATTTTTTGAATTTCCAAAATTGGTAAACTAGATCAAAGTGATTTTTATTGAAATTATTTTTCCAATTTTTTTGAAATAAAGAAAATAATGAGAGAAGATAATATGGCTTCTTATTTATTTATTTGAATTGTATTTGAGATTTTATTCGGTTAAATTAGGAAAAATTGCATTTTTGAAAAATGCATTTTAGCCCAGAAAAATGCTCACATGGTCCTAAATATTAGTAGAGGATCGTGAAAATTATTTTTGGGATTTTAGGATTTTTATTTTTTTATTTGAATTTTTTTCCATTTTGGCAAAATTAATTAAAAGACCTTCGACCGACTGGGCTGAAGCCTAGACGGCCCGCAGCAGGCGCCGCCTTCCCCCGCGTGGGAGTCTCGCTCACCGCCACCGACCGAGTCCGGGCCGGATTCCTCTCCGCCGCCCTTGCCCCCTCCCCAAGCCTCCTCGCCCCCCTCTTAAATACCCCACCGCCACCGCCCCCCCTCTCCCCAACCTGCACCACCGCCACAGCCGCTCGCCGCCTCCTGCCTCCTGCGCCGCCCGAGCCACCCCACCGTCGCAGCCACTCCCCGCCGCTCGATGCAGCCATAGTTGCCTTGCCCCGCTCGCTGGAGCAACGCCGCCGCTGGTTTCCTCACCCGAACCGGTAAAAACCGCAAAAGACCCAACCGGTTATTTATTAGAGTTTAGTTTATTCTTTTAGATCGGTTTTAATTTTTTGGATTTGTTAGTTAACGAACGTTCACCCGATTAGTTCTTTTAAAGAACGAATTCGTTCGTTAGTTTCTGTTAGCGGACGTTCATCCGATAGATTCTTCTTTTTAGTTTTAATTTCGGCCAAGGACCTATCCGCGAATAGTTTACTTATAGATTAGTCCCCGATCTTTAAACCTTCACTACTTTTTGCTCGTTTATCCAAATCCAGTGAAACCAACGCCAAAATCTTCGTCTTATTCCCCTATGTCTAGATAATCAACTTGAACATGATTTTGAAAATTTAAAATTTGGTTTCAAGCAGATTTGAATTCGAACTTCTTTTGATCGTAGTTTGAGTTTCGTAACTCCGATTTGATTGATTCTTTTTGCAAATCGAAGCGCTTCACTTGAAATTTCAGTTTATATCTTTTATTTTGGTTTTACCTTTACATCTGATGTATTCTATTGTTTGTTCATGATAAAGTTTCCGGAGTGTGAGGCTTGCTACTACGAATCTCTAGGGTTTTCCGATCATTAGCAAGGCAAGTAACACTTTGATCATATCCCTTTATTACCCAGTTTTTATGCATTAGTTTCAACCCTCAAACATTGCATGAGTAGGACTTGATAACATGTGGGTATTGGGAAGTAGTTGATGAGGTAGGAACCTATTGCCTTACATTCAAAGCTTGGGTGTTACTACGTTATGATTACATTACTTTGCTATGCTCGTAGACGTGGATTGGTATGTGAGATTCATAAAAGATGTGAGAGTTATTTATATCTAAGGGAAATTTTAAGGTCGCTACTTTAATCCACATCTGGGTGGATTGGTTGTGGGCACCTGGGGAATCCAGTGTTGTCCAAGGAGATCCCGGGGTACCCGTGTGATCATCCTATGGAATGCCACCCAGGCTCAAAGGGATCATAAGATTATTCATGCTAGAAACTTCCGTGTGCAGCCACAAGCCATTATGGGCTCTGGCATAGTTGAGTAAGTTGTGGGAATCCTTTCCATGATGGGCTAGCAGACGTAGGGGAATTGTAGGTGTACCGGCCTATCTATCGGTTAAGGTGACCTCTTCGGAAAGACTGTGTCTCGATCATCCATTTCTCAAACATCATGTAGTGTGAGAAATCTAACGGAGGAGATCGAGTCTTGTGGGGAAAAGTGTGCAAACCTCTGCAGAGTGTATAAACTAATCATGGTTAGTCGTATCCCCGTTTATGTTGAGTGTCTGGTTTTTGAATTAATATGTTGATCTCATCACTCTACTTAATGAATTTGTTGGGTTATTGACTTTTAATTTTGGGATTGAGTTGGGGGTACCTTCTTAATAATTTCATCAAACTTTGTTGTTAAATAAAATATATTACTTTGTTGTAGGGAAAAATTAGCTTTATGCAAATGATAACCGTAGAGCCTCCACTAGACAAATATGCATGTAGTGATAGCTGTTATTTGTTCATTGCTCTATGGTGTTATCTTGCTAGCATATTCCATGTGCTGACCTACACGGCTGCAACGTATCATGTTGCAGAATTTTCAGACGAAGAGTAAGGTGTGATAGGTCATTGTCATGCACTCAGTCATTGTCATGGACTCATTTATCTTCGAAGCTTCCGTAGTTATTTTATTTAGATGGCCTTCAACAATACTATTGTAATAATTACTCTTTTGAGACACTCGTGCAATAAGTGTGTGATTAAACTCAGCAATAAATCCTTGAGTACTGTGTGTGTCAGCAATATCGACCCAGGGATGACACTAAAGCACAGAGACTACGGTCCATTGGGATGGGGTCGCTACAATGATGCTAATGAACTTGAACCTTTGGATGAATTGTTGTGCATCTAGCATACTCCATCCACATGCCATGCATATGCACTTTATATTAATGTAGCATGTCTTGGTATTGCTTGTATATTGCCATGTTGCTGTTATGGACAGATTTGCATTGTATACTTCGACATGTGTGATTGGTTTTTGTCATAATAACCTATACTTGCTATTATTTTGAAGTTCCAGCCATGACTAGTTTTATTTCCACATTTCTGTATAGGTTGACTGGTATATGTAAATCAAATAGCTTTGCATACAAAAGTTATTCTTATATATGATAGTATGTGTGTGTGTGTATAAGTCGGTTTGCTATATCTTATTTATCAAACTAGATTCATAATTTTATCTATTCTACTTAATTAACAAAATCGTGTCTTTCCAACACATGCACTATTCACTATTATCTTGATTGTATATATACGCGATGTGTTTGTAGGTCATGGCCAATTCTGGAGGCAACAACAAGTCGGTGTGCGATGTGGACATGGCCAACAATGAACTCTTAAACACTTTTGAGTATGTCATCAAGAGCGTGCAAGGGGAAAATGACGATCTAAAGGGGGAGATTAAAGAGCTACGCAAGGATGCTATTTGGCTCGTTCAGGAGACTAATTAGCTTAGGGACGAGAGGGATAAGCTCATCGAGGATCGGGATAAACTGAAGGAGGAGAGGAGACTCCTCAGGGCTGAGAGGTTTGACATGAAGATGGACATAGATCATTTCAAAAGAGAAGGAGAGGCGGATAGAAAGAAGCTTCTCCAGCTGGGCATACTCCTTGATGAAGATTAGTTTTTTAAGTAGCTAGCTAGTTCATATTATTAGTTGATGATGATCGAGTAACTAGAGTACTTGAGTGAACTTTTGTAAACTTTAATATCAACTTGTTGAGTTCATGAGCCTCTTCTGTAATGATTATCTATTAAGTAAGTACCTAGTGTTAATGAATATATTGTGTTCAGTAGTATCTTTTAAGTAAGTAGCTAGTGTCGATGAGTAATTTTTTTATTACCAAAAAATCATTTGCTGGATTTGGATAGGCAAGCAAGCTAGAGTTATGATGAACTTAGTACTGGCGCTGGACTGGTGATACGCCAGCACGCTGTAGGATACTGCTGACGTGTCCTCCAACGCCACCACTAACTTTTAGCAATGACGCCATATTAGTGGCTTCGTGTGTCTACACCAGCAAGGCTGTTTTTGGAACGCCATAGCTAGGCCTTTCTCCACTAGTGCAAGTCTCCAATAATTGCACTGCACAAACAAACAAATACTTACACCTAAGGCGATAAAGGGGTTGTCAATCCCTTCACGGTTACCTACAAGGATGAGATTTGATAGTGATAGATATAAAAGATAAATAAAAGTGCAAAATAAAATAAAAGTAAATAAATTGCAACAAGGTATTTTTGTGTTTCGATTTTTTAGATCTGAAAATAATATGATAAAAGATATTCTCAGGGGCCATAATTTTCACTAGAGGCTTTTCTCTTGAAAGAAAACATACAGTGCGTAAACAAATTACTGTTGAGCAATTGATAGAAAAGTGCATAGTTATGACGATATCTAAGGCAATGATCATGTATATAGGCATCACGTCTGAGACAAGTAGACCGACTCCTGCCTGCATCTACTACTATTACTCCACACATCGACCGCTATTCAACATGCATCTAGTGTATTAAGTTAACAAGAATGGAGTAACGTCTTAAGCAAGATGATATGATGTAGAGGGATAGATCCAATCAATATGAACACAACCATCTTTTTATCCTTAATGGCAACAATAAAAATACGTGTCATGTCCCTTTATGTCATTGGGATTGAGCACCACAAGATTGAACCCATTACAAAGCACCCTCCCCCATTGCAAGAAAAATCAATCTAGTTGGTCAAACCAAATCAATAGATCGGAGAGAAATACTAAGCTATATAAATCATGCATAAAAGAGTCCAGAGAAGACTCAAATAAAATTCATAGATAATATGATCGTAAACCCACAATTCATCGGATCTCAACAAATACACCGCAAAAGAAGATTACATCGAATAGATCTCTAAGAACATCGAGGAGAATGCTACCTCTTGAGCTTGTGTTGGTTTTTCCCATGAAGAGGAAAGGGTGGTGCGGCAAAGTAGATTAAGTATTTCCCTCAGTTTTGAGAATCAAGGTATCAATCCAGTAGGAGACAATGCGACAAGCCACCGAATACCTGCACAAACAAACACCAACTTGCACCCAACGCGACAAGGGGTTGTCAATCCCTTCATGGTTACTTGCAAAGTGAGATCTGATATAGATGGATAAATGGCAAAGTAATAAATTTTGGTATTTTTGGTTTATGAAACAGAAAGTAAAAGATTGCAAAGAAAGTAAATCGGAAACTAGAATTGTGATGGAAATAGACCCGGGGGCCATAGGTTTCACTAGAGGCTTCTCTCAAGAAAGGAATTATTATGGTGGGTGAACAAATTATTGCCGAGCAATTGATAGAAAAGCGTAAAGTTATGACGATATCTAAGGCAATGATCATGAACATAGGCATCATGTCCGTGTCAAGACTGAAACGATTCTACATCTACTACTATTACTCCACACATCGACCGCTATCCAGCATGCATCTAGAGTATTAAGTTCATAAAGACTGGAGTAATGCCTTAAGAAAGATGACATGATGTAGAGGAAATAACTCAAGCAATATGATGAAAACCCCGTATTTTTATCCTTGATGGCAATAATACAATACATGTCGGTTCCCCTTCTGTCACTAGGATCGAGCACCGCAAGATTGAACCCAAAGCTAAGCACTTCTCCCATTGCAAGAAAAAACCAATCTAGTTGGCCAAACCAAATCGATAGTTCGAAGAGACTTGCAAAGATATCAAATCATGCATATAAGAATTCAGAGGAGATTCAAATAATATTCATAGATAAGCTGATCATAAATCCACAATGCATCGGATCATGGCAAACACACCGCAAAAGAGTATTACATCGAATAGATCTCCAAGAACATGAAGGAGAACTTTGTATTGAGAATCAAAGAGAGAGAATAAGTCATCTAGCTACTTGCTATGGACCCGTAGATCTATGGTAAACTACTCACGCTTCATCATAGAGGCATTGGTGTTGATGTAGAAGCCCTCCATGATCGAATCCCCCTCCGGCAGGATACCGGAAAAGGCCCCAAGATGGGATCTCACGGGTACAAAAGGTTGTGGCGGTGGAAAAGTGGTTTCATGGCTCCCCTGGATGTTTTGGGGGTATATGAGTATATATAGGAGGAAGATCTAGGTCAGGAGGTCACCGAGGGGCCCACAAGGTTGGGGGCGCGCCCTACCCCCTGTGCGCGCCCTCCACCCTTGTGGCCGCCTCGTGGCTCTTCTGACTTGCACTCCAAGTCTCCTGTGTGACTTCTGGTCTAAGAAAAATCATCACAAAAGTTTTATTTCGTTTGGACTCCGTTTGGTATTCCTTTTCTGCGAAACACTAAAACAAGGAAAAAACATAAACTGGCACTAGGCTCTAGGTTAATAGGTTAGTCCCAAAAATCATATAAAATAGCATATTAATGCATATAAAACATCCAAAATAGATAATATAATAGCATGGAACAATCAAAAATTATAGATACGTTGGAGACGTATCAAGCATCCCCAAGCTTAATTCCTGCTCGTCCTTAAGTAGGTAAATGATAAAAACAGAATTTTTGATGTGGAATGCTATCTAACATATTTATCCATGTAATTCTCTTTATTGTGGCATGAATGTTCAGATCCGTAAGATTCAAAACAAAAGTTTAATATTGACATAAAAACAATAATACTTCAAGCATACTAACAAAATAATTATGTCTTCTCAAAATAACATGGCCAAAGAAAGATTATCCCTACAAAATCATAGAGTCTGGCTATGCTCCATCTTCATCACACAAAATATTCAAATCATGCACAACCATGATGACAAGCCAAGCAATTTTTTCATACTTTTGACATTCTCAAACTTTTTCAACTTTCATGCAATACATGAGCATGAGCCATGGATATAGCACTATAGGTGGAATAGACGGTGGTTGTGGAGAAGACAAACAGAAGGAGATAGTCTCACATCAACTAGGCGTATCAACGGGCTATGGAGATGCCCATTAATAGATATCAATGTGAGTGAGTAGGGATTGCCATGCAACAGATGCACTAGAGCTATAAGTTTATGAAAGCTCAAAAAGAAAACTAAGTGGGTGTGCATCCAACTCACTTGATAACAAAGACCTAGGGCATTTTGGGGAAGCCCATCATTGGAATATACAAGGCAAGTTCTATAATGAAAGATTCCCACTAGTATATGAAAGTGATATCATAGGAGACTCTCTATCATGAAGATCATGGTGGTACTTTGAAGCACAACTGTGGCAAAAGGATAGTAACATTGTCCCTTCTCTCTTTCTCTCATTTTTTTTGTTGGGCCTTCTCTCATTTTTTTGCCTCTTTTATTTTTATTTTTTATTTTTCGTCCGGAGTCTCATCCGGACTTGTGGGGGAATCATAGTCTCCATCATCCTTTCCTCACTTGGGACAATGCTCTAATAATGAAGATCATCACACTTTTACTTACTTGCAACTCAAAAACTACAACTCGATACTTAGAACAAAATATAAATATATGTGAATGCCTCCGGCGGTGTACCGGGATGAATGAATCAAGAGTGACATGTATGAAGGAATTATGAACGGTGGCTTTGCCACAAATACAATGTCAACTACATGAGCATGCAAAGCAATATGACAATGGTGGAGCATGTCATAATAAACGGAACAGTGGAAAGTTGCATGGCAATATATCTCGGAATGGCTATGGAAATGCCACAATAGGTAGGTATGGTGGCTGTTTTGAGGAAGGTATATAGTGGGTTTATGGTACCGACGAAAGTTGTGCGGTACTAGAGAGGCTAGCAATGGCGGAAAGGTGAGAGTGCATATAATCCATGGACAACATTAGTCATAAAGAACTCACATACTCATTGCAAAAAACTATTAGTTATCGAAACAAAGCACTACGTGCATGCTCCTACAGGGATAGATTGGTAGGAAAAGACCTTCGCTCGTCCCCGACCGTCACTCATAAGGAAGACAATCATTAAATAAATCATGCTCCGACTTCATCACATAACAGTTCACCATACATGCATGCTACGGGACTCACAAACTTTAACACAAGTATTTATGAAATTCACAACTACTCACTAGCATGACTCTAATATCACCATCTTCATATATCAAAACAATCATAAGGAATCAAACTTCTCGTAGTATTCAATGCACTCTATATGAAAGTTTTTATTATATCCCTCTTGGATGTCTATCATATTAGGACTAATTTTATAACCAAAGAAAATTACCATGCTGTTCTAAATACTCGCAAAATAATATAAGTGAAGTACGAGAGTTCATCAATTTCTATAAAATAAAACCACCACCGTGCTCTAAAAAGATATAAGTGAAGCACTAGAGCAATGTTGCCTAGCTCAAAAGATATAAGTGAAGCACATAGAGTATTCTAATAAATCACGATTCATGTGTGTCTCTCCCAAAAGGTGTGTACAGCAAGGATGATTGTGGCAAACTAAAAAGCAAAGACTCAAATCATACAAGGCACTCCAAGCAAAACACATATAATGTGGTGAATAAAAATATAGCCTCAAGTAAAGTTACCGATAAACGAAGACGAAAGAGGGGATGCCTTCCAGGGGCATACCCAAGCTTAGGCCCTTTGGCATCATTGAATATTACCTTGTGGTGCCTTGGGCATCCCCAAGCTTAGGCTCTTGCCACTCCTTATTCCATAGTCCATCAAATCCTTACCCAAAACATGAAAACTTCACAACACAAAACTTCAACAGAAAATCTCGTAAGCTCCGTTAGTATAAGAAAATAAATCACCACTTTTGGTACTGTTGTGAACTCATTATTTATTTATATTGGTGTAATATATACTGTATTCCAACTTTTCCATGGTTCATACCCCCCGATACTAGCCATAGATGCATCAAAATAAGCAAACAACACGTGAAAAACAGAATCTGTCAAAAACAGAACAGTCTGTAGCAATCTGGATATTTCGAATGCTTTTGTAACTCCACAAATCCTTAGAAAATAGGAAGTCCTAAGCAATTTGTTTATTAATCTTCTACAAAAAGAATCAGTATTTTATCACGGTCCTATTAAAAAGGATAATCGTTTCCGTGAGCGCAAAAGTTTCTGTTTTCAGCAAGATCAAATCAACTATCACCGTAGGCTATCCCATAGGTCTTACTTGGCACAAACACTAATTAAAACATAAAACCACATCTAACCAGAGGCTAGTGAAATATTTATTGCAAAATAGAACCTAGAAAGCAAAAACAAAAATAAATTTGGGTTGCTTCCCAACAAGCGCTATTGTTTAACTCCCCTAGCTAGGCATAAAACACGAATAGTGTTATCATCTTTGGCATGCAATCCATAAGTGGCTCTCATAATAGACTCATAAGGCAATTTAATTTTCTTTCTTGGAAAGTGTTCCATGCCTTTCCTTAACAGAAATTGAAATCTAATGTTTCCTTCTTTCATATCAATAATTGCACTAATCGTTCTAAGGAAATGTCTACCAAGAATAATGGGACATGTAGGATTGCAATCTATATCAAGAACAATGAAATCTACGGGCACATAATTCCTATTTGCAACAATAAGAACATCATTAATTCTTCCCATAGGTTTCTTAATAGTGGAATCCGCAAGATGCAAATTTAAGGAACAATCATCAAATTCACGGAAACCTAACACGTCACATAGAGTTTTCGGAATTGTGGAAACAATAGCACCCAAATCACACAAAGGATAGCATTCATAATCTTTAATATTAATCTTAATAGTAGGTTCCCGCTCATCATAAAGTTTTCTTGGGATAGAAACTTCCAATTCAATATTTCCTTCAAAAGATTGCATCTGATTCAATCATACACTAATCATACACGCAAATGTGTATGATCAAGACCAGGGACTCACGGGAAGATATCACAACACAACTCTAAAATAAAATAAGTCATCCAAGCATCATAATACAAGCCAGGTGTCTCGAGGGCTCGAATACAAGTTCTCAATCATAGACGAGTCAGCGGGAGCAACAATATCTGAGTACAAACATAAGTGAAACAAGTTGCCATAAGATGGCTAGCACAAACTGGGATACAGATCGAAAGAGGTGCAGGCCTCCTGCCTGGGATCGTCCTAAACTACTCCTGGTCGGCGGCGGCGGCCTGCACGTAGTAGTAGGCACCTCCGGTGTAGTAGGAGTCATCGAGCGATGGTGGCGTCTGGCTCCTGGGCTCCATCATCTGGTTGTGACATCCGAGAATAATGAGAAAGGGGGGAGGGGGAGCAAAGCAACCGTGAGTACTCATCCAAAGTACTCGCAAGCAAGGATCTACACTACTTATGAATTGGTATCAATGAAATGGATACTATTTGTGGACTGAACTGCAGAATGCCAGAATAAGAGGGGGATAGCTAGTCCTATCGAAGACTACGCTTCTGGCAGCCTCCATCTTGAAGCAGTAGAAGAGAGTAGATGGTAAGTTAACCAAGTATGATTGCATAGCATAATCCTACCCGGCAATCCTCTCCTTGTCGCCCTGTTAGAGAGCGATCCCGGCTTGTATCTGGCACTTGAAAGGGTGTGTTTTATTAAGTATCCAGTTCTAGTTGTCATAAGGTTAAGGTACAACTCCGGGTCATCCTTTTACCGAGGGACACGACTATTCGAATAGATCAACTTCCCTGCAGGGGTGCACCACATAACCCAACACGCTCGATCCCTCTGGACAGACACACTTTCCTGGGTCATGTCCGGCCTCGGAAGATCAACACGTCGCAGCCCCACCTAGACTCCATAGAGAGGTCAGCACGCTGGTCTAAATACTAAGCGCACAGGGGTCTGGGCCCATCGCCCATTGCACTCCTGCACGTTGCGAGGGCGGCCAGAAGCAGACCTACCCCCCTTAATACAAGTGAAGGCTTACGGTCCAATCCAGCGCGCGCCGCCCCGTCGCTGACGTTAAAAGAGCTTCAGATGATACCGCGACGTCAAGTGCCCATAATAGTTCCCGCGTAGTTGGTTAGTGCGTATAGGCCAGTGGCCAGGCTCAAATCAAATACCAATATCTCATTAAGCGTGTTATTTTGAAGTAACCACGGACGCCGACCAGGGCCAGGCCCACCTCTATCCTAGGTGGTCTCAACCTGCCCTGTCACTCCGCCACAAAGGTCCACTCAGAGGGCCGTTGGGACAAACGTCCTTTCGGTCCCAATCCATGAATCACTCATGGGTACTCTATGAGCCAACCCGACTTTAGTCACCCGTGATCACTAATACGTCTCCAACGTATCTATAATTTTTGATTGCTCCATGCTATATTATCTACTGTTTTGGACTATATTGGGCTTTATTTTCCACTTTTATATTATTTTTGGGACTAAACTATTAACCGGAGGCCCAACCCAGAATTGTTGTTTTTTGCCTATTTCAGTATTTTGGAGAAACGGAATATCAAACGGAGTCCAAACGGAATAAAACCTTCGGGAACGTGATTTTCTCACCGAACGTGATCTAGGAGACTTGGACCCTACTCCAAGGAGTCAAAGAGGCGGTTACGAGGGTGGGGGGCGCACCCTGATACGTCTCCGTCGTATCTATAATTTTTGATTGTTCCATGCCAATATTATTCAACTTTGATATACTTTTTGGCAACTTTTTATATTATTTTTGGGACTAACATATTGATCCAGTGCCTAGTGCTAGTTCATGTCTGTTGCATGTTTTTGGTTTCGCAGAATATCCATATCAAACGGAGTCCAAACGGGATAAAAATGGACGGAGCTTATTTTTGGAAAATATGGAAAATTCGGAACGAAAATCAACGCGAACCAGTGACCGAGGTGGTCACGAGGCAGGCCCCCCCCTAGGGCGCGCCCCCTACCCTCGTGAGCCCACCGTAAGGCGGTTGACGCTCTTCTTTTGCCGAAAGAAAGCTAATATTCGGAAAAAAATCACGGTGAAGGTTTCAGGCCAATCGGAGTTATGGATCTCCATATATATACGAAACGGTGAAACAGAGCCAGAACAGAACGCAGAAACAGAGAGAGACAGAGAGACAGATCCAATCTCGGAGGGGCTCTCGCCCCTCCCTTGCCATGGAGGCCATGGACCAGAGGGGAAACCCTTCTCCCATCTAGGGAGGAGGTCAAGGAAGAAGAAGAAGGAGGGGGGCTCTCCCCCCTCGCTTCCGGTGGCACCGGAGTGCCACCGGGGGCCATCATCATCACCGCGATCTACACCAACATCTCCTTCACCTTCCCCCCTCTATCTACAGCGGTCCACTCTCCCGCAACCCATTGTACACTCTACTTGAACATGGTGCTTTATGCTTCATATTATTATCCAATGATGTGTAGCCATCCTATGATGTCTGAGTAGATTTTCGTTGTCCTATCGGTGGTTGATGAATTGCTATGATTGATTTAATTTGCTTGTGGTTATGTTGCTGTCCTTTGGTGCCCATCATATGATTGCGCGCGTGGATCACACCCTAGGGTTAGTTGTATGTTGATAGGACTATGTATTGGAGGGCAAGAGTGACAGAAGCTTCAACCTAGCATAGAAATTGATGCATACGGGATTGAAGGGGGAGCAATATATCTTAATGCTATGGTTGGGTTTTACCTTAATGAAAATTAGTAGTTTCGGATTCTTGCTAATAGTTCCAATCATAAGTGCATAGAATTCCAAGTCAGGGATGACATGCTAGCAGTGGCCTCTCCCACATAATACTTGCTATCGGTCTAGTAAAGTAGTCAATTGCTTAAGGGACAATTTCGCAACTCCTACCACCACTTCTCCACACTCGCTATATTTACTTTAGTTGCTTCTTTACCTTAACATCCCCTAGTTTTATTTTCGTGCTCTTTACTTTCTTGCAAGCCTTTCCGAAAACACCTACAAAGTACTTGTAGTTTCCTACTTGTTCTAGGTAAAGCGAACATCAAGCGTGCGTAGAGTTGTATCGGTGGTCGATAGAACTTGAGGGAATATTTGTTCTACCTTTAGCTCCTCGTTGGGTTCGACACTCTTACTTATGGAAAACTGTTGCGATCCCCTATACTTGTGGGTTATCAAGACCTTTTTCTGGTATCGTTGCCGGGGAGCAATAGCGTGGGGTGAATATTCTCTTGTGTGCTTGTTTGCTTTATCACTAAGTAATTTTTATTTACTATTCTTAGTAATTTTCTACCTTTAGTTATGGGTAGGAAACGCAAAATACCAAAAAAATTAGTTGTACCTACTGAACCAATGGTTGAAGAACCACTCAAAATCTATCACACTGCTGAAGCTTTTTACTTGGATCATCTTCGATCCCTTTGTGCTCGTGCCGAAACCCCAACTAGCTTAGTTGAGGGCAAATCTTTAGATGAGCATGCTTGTTATGTGCGATACCATATATCTGAAAAAGGGAAACTATTATGGAGTCAAATTCAACGTTTGCAATGCTATGCTTGGAATTTATGTGAAACATATGATTTTACTTGTTGTTCTGAAAACCCTAAGAAACACCTTCCCTATCAATGTGAGTTTAGTAATAATGGAATCGTATCTTCGTATGCTAAGGGTGTTTATAATTACTATGATGTTCAACAAATTGAAGAATTTGTTGCTTTTAAGGGTGCTTCTGAAATTGCTTATTTGATTGAAAAGTATGATGATACTCTTCACAAATCTGAACATTTTGCCATACTTGAATATTGTTATGAGAATTATGCTTCTAATGCTTATGTTAAACTATATATTGAGGACTACTCCGCTGTCCAAGAAGAGAATAATATTTTGCAGGAGTCTATGGAAGAAGAAATTGATAAAACTGTGAGCTCATTGGATGAAAAAGATGAGGAGGAGAGCGAAGAACAAAAGGAGGAAGAGCGGATTGATCACCCGTGCCCACCTTCTAATGAGAGTAACTCTTCAACTCATACATTGTTTAATTCCCCTTCGTGCTTACCGAAGGATGATTGCTATGATGACTGTTATGATCCCATTGATTCTCTTGAAATATCCCTTTTTGATGATGCTTGATATGCTTATGGCCAAGATGCCAATATGAATTATGCTTATGGAGATGAACTTGCTATAGTTCCTTATGTTAAACATGAAATTGTTGCTATTGCACCCACACATGATAGTCCTATTATCTTTTTGAATTCTTCTGATTATACTATATCGGAGAAGTTTACACTTATTAAGGATTATATTGATGGGTTGCCTTTTACTACTACACATGATGATTTTGATGAGTATAATATGCATGTGCTTTCTGCTCCTACTTGCAATTATTATGCGGGAGGAACTATATCTCCACCTCTCTATGTTTCCAATATGATAGAATTGCAAGAAACTGTTTATACTATGCATTGGCCTTTACTAGGTGTGCATGAATTGTTCTTTTATGACATGCCGATGCATAGGAAGAGAGTTAGACTTCGTCGTTGCTTGATATATGTTGCTTTGTGCTCACTACTAAACTACAAATCATTGTTAATTAAAATTGGCTTTGATATACCTTGGGATCCGGGTGGATTTACTACTTGAGCACTATATGCATAGCTTAATGGCTTTAAAGAAAGCGCTGCCAGGGAGACAACCCAGAAGTTTTAGAGAGTCATTTATTTCTGTTGAGTGCTTTCATATAGTTTAAAAACAACAAAAATAAAGAGGGGAACCCAAAGCTTTTTCAAAAAGAAAAGCGAAAGTGAGAAAGACAAGCATTGTTGAAGTGGGAGAGCTCCTTGAACTTTGTTCATGCTCACTGAAACTTTGTGAATCTTGATTACAGAAACTTTTCAACAAAAATAATTATCCCCTTGTACAATTCCATTGTATTATAAAAATAATGTGCCAAGGTTTGCCTTTAGGATGTTTACATTTGCTTGATGGTTTGTATGCTGCAGGACAGAAACTTAGGCTGTAGTGCACGATTTTACATTTTTAGCTGGAACGTCAAATGGTTCTGAATCTTTTTTCACTGTCTTGCTGTACAAATTTTTTATTTTTCCTAATTTTGGAAGAATTTTTCAAGTATCAGAAGTATGGTGAATGTTCAGATTGCTACAGACTGTTCTGTTTTAGACAGATTCTGTTTTTGATGCATAGTTTGCTTGTTTTGATGAAACTATCAATTTATATCAGTGGATTAAGCCATGAAAAAGTCATATTACAGTAGACACAATGAAAAAACAAAATATGAATTGGTTTGCAACAGTACTTAGAGTAGTGATTTGCGTTATTATACTAACGGATCTTACCGAGTTTTCTATTGAAGTTTTGTGTGGATGAAGTTTTCGATGATTGAGAAGGTCTCGATGTGAGAAGAAGGAAGAGAGGCAAGAGCTCAAGCTTGGGGATGCCCGAGGCACCCCAAGTAAATATTCAAGGAGACTCAAGCGTCTAAGCTTGGGGATGCTGGGGAGGCATCCCCTCTTTCTTCAACAAATATCGGTATGTTTTCGAATTCGTTTCGTTCATGCGATATGTGCAAGTCTTGGAGCGTCTTTTGCATTTAGGTTTTTATTTTTATTTTTATGCACCATGCTGGTATGAGATAGTCCTTGGTTGATTTATAGAATGCTCTTTGCACTTCACTTATATTTTTTGAGTATGGCTTTATAGAATGCTTCATGTGCTTCACTTATATCATTTGAAGTTTGGACTGCCTGTTTCTCTTTACTTAGACAACCGCCATTTGCAGAATGCTCTTTTGCTTCACTTATATTTGTTAGAGCACGGGCATATATTTTGTAGAAATAATTAAACTCTCTTGCTTCACTTATATCTATTTAGAGAGATGACATGAACTTGTCATTCACATGGTTAGTCATAAAATCCTACATAAACTTGTAGATCGCTGAATATGATATGTTTGATTCCTTGCAATAGTTTTGCGATATAAAGGTGGTGATATTAGAGCCATGCTAGTCGAGTAATTGTGAAATTGAGAAATACTTGTGTTGAGGTTTGCAAGTCTCGTAGCATGCACGTATGGTGAACCGTTATGTAACGAAGTCGGAGCATGAGATGTTTATTGATTGTCTTCCTTATGAGTGGCGATCGGGGACGAGTGATGGTATTTTTCTACCAATCTATCCCCCTAGGAGCATGCGCGTAGTACTTTGTTTTGATGACTAATGGATTTTTGCAATAAGTATGTGAGTTCTTTATGACTAATGTTGAGTCCATGGATTATACGCACTCTCACCCTTCCACCATTGCTAGCCTCTCTAGTACTGCGCAACTTTCGCCGGTACCATAAACCCACCATATACCTTCCTCAAAACAGCCACCATACCTACCTATCATGGCATTTCCATAGCCATTCTGAGATATATTGCCATGCAACTCTCATCGTCATCATATACATGACTTGAGCATTCATTGTCATATTGCTTTGCATGATCATAAGATAGCTAGCATGATGTTTTCATGGCTTGCCCGTTTTTTTATGTCATTGCTACGCTAGATCATTGCACATCCCGGTACACCGCCGGAGGCATTCATATAGAGTCATATCTTTGTTCTAGTACCGAGTTGTAATATTGAGTTGTAAGTAAATAAAAGTGTGATGATCATCATTATTAGAGCATTGGCCAGTGAGGAAAGGATGATGGAGACTATGATTCCCCCACAAGTCGGGAGGAGACTCCGGACGAAAAAAAGAGAAGGCCCAAAAAAGGAAAAAAAAGAGAAAACAAAAAATGAGAGAAAAAGAGAGAAGGGGCAATGTTACTATCCTTTTACCACACTTGTGCTTCAAAGTAGCACCATGTCCTTCATATAGAGAGTCTCTTGAGTTATCACTTTCATATACTAGTGGGAATTTTCATTATAGAACTTGGCTTGTATATTCCAACGATGGGCTTCCTCAAATGCCCTAGGTCTTCATGAGCAAGAAAGTTGGATGCATACTCACTTAGTTTCAGTTTGAGCTTTCATATACTTATAGCTCTAGTGCATCCGTTGCATGGCAATCCCTACTCACTCACATTGATATCTATTAATGGGCATCTCCATAGCCCGTTGATACGCCTAGTTGATGTGATACTATCTTCTCCTTTTTGTCTCCTCCACCATCATATTCTATTCCACCTATAGTGTTATGTCCATGGCTCACACTCATGTATTGCGTGAAAGTTGAAAAGGTTTGAGAACGTCAAAAGTATGAAACAGTTGCCTGGCTTGTCATCGGGGTTGTGCATGATTTGAATATTTTGTGTGGTGAAGATGGAGCATAGCCAGACTATATGATTTTGTAGGGATAACTTTCTTTGGCCATGTTATTCTGAAAATACATGATTGCTTTATTAGTATGCTTGAAGTATTATTGTCTTAATGTCAAAGGATAGACTATTGCTTTGCATCACTCGTGTCTTAATATTCATGCCATGATTAGACATATGATCAAGATTATGCTAGGTAGCATTCCACATCAAAAATTATCTTTCTTATCATTTACCTACTCGAGGACGAGCAGGAATTAAGCTTGGGGATGCTGATACGTCTCTGTCGTATCTATAATCTTTGATTGTTCTATGCCAATATTATTCAACTTTCATATACTTTTTGGCAACTTTTTATATTATTTTTGGGACTAACATATTGATCCAGTGCCCAGTTCCAGTTCCTGTCTGTTGCATGTTTTTGGTTTCGCAAAATATCCATATCAAACGGAGCCCAAATGGGATAAAAACGGACTGAGCTTATTTTTGGAAAATATGGAAAATTCGGAAGGAAAATCAACGCGAACCAGTGCCCGAGGTGGTCACGAGGCAGGGGGCGCCCCCCTAGGGCGCGCCCCCTACCCTCGTGAGCCCACCGTAAGGTGGTTGATGCTCTTCTTTTGCCGCAAGAAAGCTATTATTCAGAAAAAAAATCACGGCGAAGGTTTCAGGCCAATCGGAGTTACGGATCTCCATATATATATGAAATGGTGAAACAGAGCCAGAACAGAACGCAAAAACAGAGAGAGACAGAGAGATAGATCCAATCTCGGAGCGGCTCTTGCCCCTCCCTTGCCATGGAGGCCATGGACCAGAGGGGAAACCCTTCTCCCATCTAGGGAGGAGGTCAAGGAAGAAGAAGAAGGAGGGGGCTCTCTCCCCCTCGCTCCCGGTGGCACCGGAGTGCCACCGGGGGCCATCATCATCACCGCGATCTACACCAACACCTCCGCCATCTTCACCAACATCTCCATCACCTTCCCCCCCTCTATCTACAGCGGTCCACTCTCCCGCAACCCGCTGTACCCTCTACTTGAACATGGTGCTTTATGCTTCATAGTATTATCCAATGATGTGTTGCCATCCTATGATGTCTGAGTAGATTTTCGTTGTCCTATCGGTGGTTGATGAATTGCTATGATTGATTTAATTTGCTTGTCGTTATGTTGCTGTCCTTTGGTGCCCATCATATGATTGTGCGCGTGGATCACACCCTAGGGTTAGTTGTATGTTGATAGGACTATGTATTGGAAGGCAAGAGTGATAGAAGCTTCAACCTAGCATAGAAATCTATGCATACGAGATTGAAGGGGGACCAATATATCTTAATGCTATGGTTGGGTTTTACCTTAATGAACATTAGTAGTTACAGATGCTTTCTAATAGTTCCAATCATAAGTTCATAGAATTCCAAGTCAGGGATGACATGCTAGCAGTGGCCTCTCCCACATAATACTTGCTATCGGTCTAGTAAAGTAGTCAATTGCTTAAGGGACAATTTCGCAACTCCTACCGCCACTTTTGCACACTCACTATATTTACTTTAGTTGCTTCTTTACCTTAACAGCCCCTAGTTTTATTTTCTTGCTCTTTACTTTCTTGCAAGCCTTTCCAAAAACACCTACAAAGTACTTCTAGTTTCATACTTGTTCTAGGTAAAGCGAACGTCAAGCATGCATAGAGTTGTATCGGTGGTCGATAGAACTTGAGGGAATATTTGTTCTACCTTTAGCTCCTCGTTGGGTTCGACACTCTTACTTATCAAAAACTGTTGTGATCCCCTATACTTGTGGGTTATCACGCCCCCCTAGGGCGCGCCCCCTGCCTCATGGGCCCCTCGGTGCTCCACCGACGTACTCCTTCCTCCTATATATACCTACATACCCCCAAACGATCAGAATAGGAGCCAAAAACCTAATTCCACCACCGCAACTTTCTGTATCCAGGAGATCCCATCTTGGGGCCTGTTCCGGAGCTCCGCCGGATAGGGCCGTCATCACGAAGGGCTTCTACATCATCATAGCCTCTCCGATGAAGTGTGAGTAGTTTACCTCAGACCTTCGGGTCCATAGTTAGTAGCTAGATGGCTTCTTCTCTCTTTTTGGATCTCAATACAAAGTTCTCCCCCTCTCTTGTGGAGATCTATTCGATGTAATCTTCTTTTTGCGGTGTGTTTGTTGAGACCGATGAATTGTGGGTTTATGATCAAGAATATCTATGAATAATATTTGAATCTTCTCTGAAGTCTTTTATGTATGATTGGTTATCTTTGCAAGTCTCTTCGAATTATCCGTTTGGTTTGGCCAACTAGATTGGTAGTTCTTGCCATGGGAGAAGTGCTTAGCTTTGGGTTCGATCTTGCGGTGTCCTTTCCCAGTGACAGAAGGGGCAGCAAGGCACGTATTTTATCGTTGCCATCGAGGATAACAAGATGGGGTTTATTTCATATTGCATGAATTTATCTCTCTACATCATGTCATCTTGCTTAAGGCGTTACTCTGTTTTTAACTTAATACTCTAGATGCATGCTGGATAGCGGTCGATGAGTGGAGTAATAGTAGTAGATGCAGAATCATTTCGGTCTACTTGTCACGGACATGATGCCTATATACATGATCATGCCTAGATATTCTCATAACTATGCTCAATTCTGTCAATTGCTCAACAGTAATGTGTTCACCCACCGTAGAATACTTATGCTCTTGAGAGAAGCCACTAGTGAAACCTATGGCCCCCGGGTCTATTCTCATCATATCAATCTCCATCACTTTAATCTTGTTTTGCTTTTTCACTTGCCTTTTACTTTTCACTTTGCATCTCTATACCAAAAATACCAAAAATATTATATCTATCAGATCTCACTCTCGTAAGTGACCGTGAAGGGATTGATAACCCCTAATCGCATTGGTTGCGAGTAGGTATCGTTTTGTGCAGGTACGAGGGACTTGAGCGTGGCCTCCTATTGGATTGATACCTTGGTTCTCAAAAACTGAGGGAAATACTTACGCTACTCTACTTCATCATCCCTTCCTCTTCGGGGAAATCCAACGCAAGCTCAAGAGGTAGCAAGAAGGATTTCTAGCGCCGTTGCTGGGGAGTCTACGCAAAAAGTCAACATACCATGTACCCATCACAATCCCTATCTCTCGCATTACATTATTTGCCATTTGCCTCTCGTTTTCCTCTCCCCCACTTCGCCCTTTCCATTTTGTTCGCACTCTCTCTCTCTATCCTCCCTCTCTATTTGCCTCTTTTTGCCCGCTTGCCTTTTGTTTGCTCGTGTGTTGGATTGCTTGTTTGTCGCAATGGCTCAAGATACTACCAAATTGTGTGACTTCACCAATACCAATAATAATGATTTCCTTAGCACTCCTATTGCTCCTCTTGCCAATACTGAATCTTGTGAAATCAATACTGCTTTGTTGAATCTTGTTATGAAAGATCAATTCGCCGACCTTCCTAGTGAAGATGCCGCCACTCATCTAAATAGCTTCGTTGATTTATGTGATATGCAAAAGAAAAAAGATGTCGATAATGATGTCGTTAAATTGAAGCTATTTCCTTTTTTGCTTAGAGATCGTGCTAAAGCTTGGTTTTCGTCTTTGCCTAAAAATAGTATTGATTCTTGGAACAAGTGCAAAGATGCTTTTTATCTCTAAGTGTAAGTGCATCTAGTGCCACCCCTAGTTGGTTTTGGAGTATTGACGACAAACCTAGTTGAGGGACTAATGTGTTTGTGAGAATTGCAGGATAACACAGGTAGAAGTCCCTCATTGATTCAGTTTTCCTACCAGAGATGACCCCTAAAAATGTAAGAAGACATTGAAGACAAAGGTGGTATGTGAAGACATTCACATTGAAGACTATGACAAGAGAAGACATCGCATGAAGACTATGGAGCGTGAAGACTTAGTTCTTTCGTCGTTCTTTTTCTTCTTTGTTGAGTCATAGGAACCACCGTACTGTTAAGTGGGGTCCAAGAGAACCAGTCAGAATGACTGAAGTGATGCTTAACCAAAATCCTATGTCTTCGAGTGAAGACTATGAGAGCAAATCTTGTCCAGAGTTGGATAAGTCAGCTTTGCTTGTAGCCCAAGTAAAGTTGTCGTGTGTGTTTGAAATCTGACCGTTGGAACACGTGTCAGTTCCTTAGTGACCCAGGGTCATTTCGGACAAATCAGGTCGGGTTGCCTAGTGGCTATAAATAGCCCACCCCCTACAACCATAAACGGTTGGCTGCTCAGAGTTAGAGTACGGCTTTTGTCGTTTGAGAGCAACCCACCTCGAAGCCTTTGAGAGAGAATTCCTTGCGAGGATAAAGCCCTAAACACCCAGAGCCAAAGAGTGTTAGGCATCACTTAAGTCTTCCTGTCTGTGTGATCTGAAGACTTATTACACTTGAGGACTGTGAATCCTCCAGCCGGTTAGGCGTCGCGTTCTGAGCATCCAAGAGTCATTGTGGATCGCCGGTGAACGAAGTCTGTGAAGGTTTGGAAGTCTACCTTGAAGACTTACCAGAGTGATTGGGCGAGGACTGGGTGTCCTTAGCTCAAGGGGAATAAGGTGAAGACGAGGTCTTCTGAGTTGAATCTCAGCCTCCCTAACCAGACGTACAGTTGTCACAGCAACTGGAACTGGTCCAACAAATCATTGTCTTCAACGAGTCACTGGTTTCATCCTTCCCTTCCCTTTACTTACTGTTGGTCCTTGTGAAGTCATTGTATGATTGCATTATCTTTTGTCTTCACTGAGTGACTGCTTGTTCTGATTGGCTTCACAATATCTTCCTACCTGATCTTACTGCCTAGCTGCTATTAGTCATTGTGCTTTCACTTCATTGAATACTTGACTATGGTTTGCCTAGTGTAGTCTACCTTCCGCTGCATGGTAATAGGTTTATTTCTATCGTTTGTCTTCGAAACTTCCATGTTTTGAAGACTTTCATAAAAATCGCCTATTCACCCCCCCTCTAGTCGATCACTAGCACTTTCAATTGGTATCAGAGCAAGGTACTCCCTTGTTCTGTGTGATTCGGTTTAACCACCTGGAGTTTTAGCTATGTCGACTGCAGGGATAATTAAAGTCTCCGCTGCGTGCCCCGTCTTCGATGGAACTGAATATCCCTACTGGAAGAATAAGATGCGCATGCATCTTGAAGCCATTGATGTCGACCTATGGTATGTCGTCAAGAATGGCGTTCCCAAGGCTGGTGAAGGTGTCACCGCTGCTGATGTCAAGAAGTTCGTTCAACTGGACTCCACTGCCAAGAACATCATCTGTGGTCATCTGACCAAAGGACAGTATGGCCGCGTGAGTGCTTTGGAAACATCTAAGCTAGTCTGGGACTGGCTCTCCAAGGTCAATGAAGGCGTCTCAACCCAGAGAGATCAGAGAATCAGTGTCCTTCGCAACCTCTTCAACCGCTTCAAGAGAAATGACAATGAGAATGTCCAGCTCACGTTTGATCGACTCACTGACATCACAAATGAGCTTCAAGCTCTCGGCGCCACTGAGATCACCAAGCATGAAGTCGTCAAGACACTCCTGAGATCACTTGACAGCTCGTTTGACACCCTAGCCCTGATGATTCAAGAACGTCCTGACTTCAAGACACTCGATCCGTCTGACATACTTGAGAGGCTCAACACACACGAGTTTCAGCTTTCTGAGAAAAGAGACATCTACGGTCCCAACTATGGGCGAACTCGTGCCTTGAAGGCAAAAGCTGTCTCCTCATCTGAAGAAGAATCTGACAGCAGTTCTGATGATCCTGAAGACATTGGAAAGGAGCTTGCTATGCTTGTGAAGAAGTTCCAAAAATTCACCAAGAAGAAAGGCTTCAGAAAGTCTTCACGATCAAGCTCAAGGAATGATGAAGCTTCTGCTCATGACTACAAGAAGAGAACATGCCACAAGTGCAAGAAACCTGGCCACTACATCTCTGAGTGTCCGCAGTGGGACAATGAGAACAAGAAGAAGAAGAAGAGCAAGGAGTATGACTCTGACGACAAGAAGAAGAAGAAATACTCAAAGTCTTCTTCCAAGTCTTCCTCAAAGTCTTCATCACACAAGAAGAGCTCATCTGGCAAGGCACGTGCGTTTGTTGGCAAGGAAATGGATTCAGAGGAGGAGTCCGCTTCTGAGGAGGCGGAGGTGGAGTCTGAGGAGGAGTCCGATTCTGGCGTTGCGAGTCTGGCTACAGCATACGTTGCCAAGTCCATCTTCAACACTGAAGACAATGACTTCATCACCGACACCGATGCAAATGACAAGGACTACTCCGCTCCTACCTACTGCTTCATGGCACGCGGTGCCAAGGTAAACACACGCACTACTCACTATCAAACATCTAGTGAAGATGACTCTGATTGTGGTTCCAAACCCAGCTACAAAACACTTGCTAAAATTGCAACTGAACAACAGAAAGCTATGGAACATATTCAAAAACTGTTAGACAAAAGCGATGATCTGTTAGACGCTGAAATGACTCGATCTCAGTCCTTAATTGAAGACATAAAAAATCTTCACGTTAAGTATGAGGAACTTGAAAGTCGTCATGAAACGCTCTCAACAACTCATGAAAAGCTTTCCTATGATTATCTTCAAAGGAAGCAAGATCTTGAGAAATTGAGAGCGGCTCATGAAGATCTTCAAAAGGAAAACGAGTCACTTCGCGCCGAACAGATCAGTTCAGCTCAGGAAGGATTTGAACCACCATGTCTTAAATGCATTGAGCGTGACAATGCTACTTCTGTTGCTGGATGTTCTACTGCTGCTACTATTGCAATATCTTCAACTGTTGATGTGGTAACTAACCCCTCTGCTGAGGATACCACTGCTATTGCTGATGAGAATGCTAGGTTGAAGACATTGCTTGAAACAGGGATGTACAAAAGTCTCAAAGGGCATCAGACACTATGTGATGTCCTCAAAAGGCAGATCCTGAACCGAAACCCTAGGAAAGAGGGTGTTGGGTTCGAAAGGAAAATGAATGCTGATGGCTCTTACTGGAAACCTGAGCAGTACCCCAAAACCACATGGGTTGCTGCAAAGGAACCTTCAGCGGATCCATCCACCCTATCTGGCTTCACTTGTGCTAATCCCATTGTTATTGATGAATCCTTTGATGCAAACTATAAACTGTTTAAGAATCAGAATGGTGAAGTGTTTGCCAGGTATATTGGTACTAACTGCAGGAATGGGCCGCCTATGAAGAAGTCTGGGTGCCGAAAAGGTGTTTGGAGAATCTTCCTGTGAATGTCGTCATGACACCACAAGTGAAGAAGACAAACCCCAGACCACAGGCTTCATATGGTCCAAAGGCTTCATACAGACAGAGGACTCACCTGAGTCGCACTAACGCAAATGTTTTGCAGGGAAACCTTACTCAGGCCTATGAATATGAGCGCGTTTCATCAAACCGCCATGTTCATAAGACCAAGAACTATTCTGCTTATTCTTATGAGTACTATTGTCCACCTGCAAGACTTTTTGCTAGGGCTCCAAAGCCAAAGTTCTCAGATGCTGCACTTAGACTCATTGCTTCGAAGCCACCCTTGAAGATGTGGGTGGCTAAGAAAGCTTAACTCTCTTTTGCAGGGAAAGGTCTCCAGCCGAAAACCAAAATCGTCTGAAGCTATTGCTGGGGACCTTAAACATCTTGTAGGGCGCAAGATCAAATGCCCAAATGGTCTTATTATGTACTTTGTTCCTGAGTCGCTTGCTACTTGCCCTATCAGTCCTAATCTCGATCTAAGCTTTCATAATCCACTGGCTCGTCAAATGTTTTTGCTTCACAATTCTCTTCGTGAAGCCTATCCCCCTAACTGCACTGTAGGGTACGACACCAGCTGCTTCAGAATGGATTATTGATAGTGGGTGTACTAATCACATGACTGGCAAGCGAAGCCTTCTCATGGACTCAACCTTATGTCCATCTGACAAAAGTCACATCACATTTGCTGGCACTGGTAAAAGCAAGGTATTGGGTCAAGGTATAGTTGCAATCTCAAAGGATCAACACATGGATAAAGTCATGCTTGTTGAATCCCTTGGTTTCAACTTAATGTCTGTCTCAATGCTTTGCGATTTAAACATGATTGTGATGTTTGGAAAATATCGTTGCCTTGTTCTAATGGAATCTGACAAGTCTCTAGTGTTTGAAGGGTATCGGAAAGATGATTTGTACGTGGTAGATTTCTCAGCAGGACCACAACTTGCCGTATGTCTTCTAGCAAAAGCTTCTGAATGCTGGCTCTGGCATCGGAGGCTAGGGCATGCTGGCATGAGGAACCTCCACACCCTTGCAAGGAAGAAGCATGTCATAGGCATCGAGGGCGTCAAGTTCAAGAAGGATCACTTATGCGATGCCTGTGAAGCAGGAAATATGACGAGGGCCAAGCATCCCTCGAAGACAATCATGACAACGACTCAACCCTTCGAACTGCTCCACATGGACCTTTTTGGTCCCACTCATTACTCAACTCTTACTACTACTGCTTGTCTCTATGGCTTTGTCATTGTTGATGATTATTCAAGATATACTTGGGTGCATATAATCCTCTACAAGACTGAAGTGCAGGATGTCTTCAGACGCTTCGCCAATCGAGCCATGAACAACTATGGCGTCAAGATAAAGCACATCAGAAGTGACAATGGCACTGAATTCAAGAACACTGGCCTAGATACATATCTTGATACTTTGGGCATCACACATGAATTCTCAGCTCCGTACACGCCACAGCAGAATGGCGTCGTGGAACGCAAGAACAGAACACTTATTGAGATGGCCCGGACGATGCTTGATGAATACAAGACTCCAAGAAATTCTGGCCTGAAGCCATTGATACTGCATGCCATATCATCAACCGTGTTTATCTTCACAAGCTTCTGAACAAGACATCCTATGAGCTCCTTACTGGCAAGAAGCCAAATGTCAGTTACTTCAGAGTATTTGGTGCCAGGTGCTGGATCAAGGATCCACATCACACTTCAAAATTTGCACCAAAAGCACATGAAGGTTTTATGCTTGGATATGGAAAGGATTCGCACTCCTACAGAGTCTTCAACCTTTTTCACTATAAAGTGGTTGAAACAGTGGATGTGCGGTTCGATGAGACTAACGGCTCACAAAGAGAGCACCTGCCAAATGTGCTAGATGAAGTTCCATCCAGTGAATCAATCAAACTTATGGGAACTGGAGAAATCATACCATCTGAATCTCAGCCTGAAGAGGAACTTATCATCTCCGCACCTGATCAAACTGAAGACAATGCTCAGCCTGAAGACAATCCTTCTAACGATGACAATGATCAGCAAGAGCAAAATCTTCGTCCTGTACATCCTCGTGTTGCAAATGAAGTACAGATTGAGAGAATAATTGATAGCATCAATGCACCAGGTCCACTCACTCGTTCAAGGGCAACACAGCTAGCAAATTTCTGTGGGCACTTCGCATTCGTCTCAATATCTGAACCCAAGAAAGTTGAAGAAGCCTTCATGGAACCTGAATGGATTCAAGCTATGCAAGAAGAGCTTCAACAGTTTGAGCTGAATAATGTATGGGAACTGGTTAAGCGTCCTGATCCTCGCAAGCACAATATAATAGGCACCAAATGGATATATCGCAACAAGCAAGATGAGCATGGTCAAGTTGTCAGAAACAAAGCTCGTCTCGTTGCTCAAGGGTACACTCAAGTTGAAGGGATTGACTTCGATGAAACATTTGCTCCTGTGGCTAGACTTGAAGCCATACGCATACTGCTGGCCTATGCAAATCATCATAACATTCTTCTGTATCAAATGGATGTGAAGAGCGCTTTTCTCAATGGCAAGATTGAAGAAGAAGTGTATGTTGCACAACCGCCTGGCTTTGAAGATCCAAAACATCCTGACATGGTGTACAAGCTCAACAAGGCACTGTATGGCCTCAAACAAGCCCCTCGGGCTTGGTATGACACACTCAAAGACTTCCTGAAGAGCAAAGGCTTCAAACCTGGTTCCCTCGACCCCACTCTCTTCACGAAGACATATGATGGTGAACTGTTTGTGTGCCAAATATATGTGGATGACATTATCTTCGGCTGCACCAATCAGAAATACAGTGAAGAGTTTGGATATATGATGCAAGAGCAATATCAGATGTCCATGATGGGTGAGCTGAAGTTCTTCCTTGGTCTTCAAATACGTCAGCAACGCAACGGCATCTTCATATCTCAAGAGAAGTACCTCAAAGATTGCCTGAAGAAATTTGGGATGCAAGACTGCAAAGGCTTCACGACGCCAATGCCAGCCAAACATCATCTGGGTCCCGACGACAATGGTAAAGAGTTCGATCAAAAGGTATACCGCTCCATGATTGGTTCTTTACTTTATCTATGTGCATCTAGGCCAGATATTATGCTTAGTGTTTGCATGTGTGCTCGATTCCAAGCGGCACCAAAGGAATCGCATCACTTAGCTGTGAAGCGAATTCTTCGATATTTGGCTTACACCCCAACATTAGGATTATGGTATCCAAAGGGCTCAGAGTTTGATCTGGTTGGATTCTCGGATGCTGATTATGCTGGTGACAAGGTGGATCGCAAGTCTACATCAGGCACATGTCATTTTCTGGGACGATCACTTGTATGTTGGTCTTCAAAGAAGCAGAACTGTGTATCTCTCTCCACTGCTGAATCTGAATACATTGCTGCTGGATCTTGCTGCGCTCAGCTTCTATGGATGAAGCAAACACTCAAAGACTATGGCATTCATCTGAAGCAAGTGCCACTCTACTGCGACAACGAAAGCGCCATCAAGATTGCCAACAACCCAGTTCAGCACTCGAAGACAAAGCACATTGAAATTCGTCATCACTTTCTCAGAGATCATGTTGTGAAGGAAGATATTGATATCATACACGTCAACACTGAAGAGCAATTGGCAGATATCTTCACCAAGCCCTTGGATGAGAAGAGGTTTTGCAAGTTACGGTGTGAGCTAAATATCTTGGAATCCTCAAATGTCCTGTGATCAGGCACACATCCTAACACTTATGCATATTGATGACTTAGATGTGCAACACACGAAGTAAAGTATATCTTCAATCAATGAAGACTTACATTCTAAGTGTGAATACATTAATGTGGAATTTGACTTCGGAGCGCCACGATAATTGTGCGCCGTGTCTGGGTCTAATACTTCCTATACGGTGGGTAATGCCACCACCAAATTTTTCTGTTTGAAGTGTTTCACTCATGGCGTTACGTTTGGTATGTCTTCACATTTGGTTTGGCTTCAATCTCAACTTGTCTTCATGATTATCTTCACTATGTTGATTTGATTGTCTTTCTCATATATATATATATATACTAGTGTTCTGTCCTCTACAGCATTCACTTATAGCTATGTCTTCTTGTTGAATCTTTTGAACTAAGTGAATGTGATCGGACCCTAACCTCTCTATGCTTTCTATCTCAAACTCTATCTCTCCAAATCATATGCATTCTCTTGAAACTGTCGAATGTCTTCTCTGCGTCCTTGTCAGCAGAAGATACAGAGACAAACATTAAGTCTGTTTTCAATGCTAATTCCTTCACCTGAAACCCGGAGAAGTGGGAACGACCAACCGACAATCCAGGCGTGCATGGGAACATGGAACAACCTCCGATATGTTGCATGATGGCCACGTGTCCTTCAGATGTGAATCGGTAGGGGCACCTGTGTAATAACACTGTGCCGTCCCTGTCCCTATAAATACACGCCTCACCACAGTCATTATCCTTTCTTCCACTCTCGCACAAACCCTAGCGCCACCGCTAGCCCTCGACGACGCCGGCGACGAAGCGCTTAGCTGCCGCGACCTCACCGACGCCGTCTTCACGCCGGCCGCGGACATCGTCTTCTCCGCCGTCGCCGTAGGTGTCCTCCGTCGCCAAGTTAGGGCACGGACGATCGAACTGCTCGGCCTCCTCTCCACTCCGTCTAGCAGTTCTTCGTGTGGTAAATAAAACTTCCTTTTTACGGCCCCTTTGATCCTATAGATTCATCACTTTCTACCACAAGCAGTTTCTGTTCACACAAGTTGGATCTATTTCATACTGCATCTCATAATATGCCTAGTATGTTCACTTATGCTTCACAAAGTAGTTAGATTCCTCACTTGTACTTATTCGTGGATTCGTACAAATCTGGAACCAACTCTCTATCTATGAGTGAATGTCTTCGCACTATGAGGTCAATGTCTTCTAAACTGATTTATCTTCAAAATCTTCTGAGAATGCATATGACCTCTTCCCCTTCCCTCGCACCTTAATGCTGTCACAGGTACATGTCCGTGGGAGAATCCCTTGGTTCTCATAGTCTGCATTCATTTGCAGAATTCTTACAGCATCATATAAATTCTCCCGAAGCCAGTTCCTGTTTGACCAGCAAGCGGAAGCCTTTGAAACCTTTGAACGTGTTGAAGCCATTCAGTTTGAAGTTCATGGCTACAGAGAAATCAGCAAGGAAGGGTGGCAGACAGCGCAGGGGGAACATCAAGAGATCTGCCACCAGATCTCTATGAGCAAGACAGAGATCCAGAAGAAACATCAGCGCAAGAACGAATCCAATGGATTCGAAGACTTGGGCAGAAATGGTTCAAGTACAGTTTGACGGAATATGCTGAGAGAATGCCATCAAGGACCATGGGGAGACATCCATACAAACTTCAACCCAATCCAGTGAAGCCATTGAACAAGGCTTTATCCCTGCATGGTCCGTGGACCACAGCCTGCAATGCGACCCATCGTCTCTATTATGGTGTCGACGACAATCTCTTCAAGCGCAACTTCCAGTTTGCCAGAACTCGGCTAAGGAAAAAAGAAGTCATTGGGACTAGACTTCAACCCTGGTCCTTCTGCTCCGTGCTGATGGCACACGCGAAGCTGAACCCAATCTTGTTGGGCCCTTCTACAACCTGGAAGGTCTCATCACTCATATCATGGTTCAAGGGCAGCGTGGATCAACCTGCAGATGATGCTGAATCTGACGAAGCACCTGCACCACCAAAGCCGCAGAAGCAGAAGAAGGCTAAAGCTTCAAAGTCTGCCTCAACACCAAAAATTTTACGAGCGAAGCCACTGTCTACTGCACCTCCTGAAGACAGTGTGCAGTCTGAAGATCTATCACGTATCTCCAAGAAGACTGAGATGAGAAAGAGTACTGATCAGGCACTGACTGTTGCTGCTATTCTATGCAATGACGCCATTGATCTTTCCAGCGATGAAGATCTTGCAGATGATGCTCTTGAGCAACTGATCAAGAGCAAGGAAGAAGTAGAGATCTTCAATTATTTGCCTCTCTTTGATGTGGCAATCATCCACAACTTCATTGATGAGTGGTTTGACACGCCCAACCTCAGCTTTGAAGATCTGTAACTTCAATTGGCCTTAGTGTCGCCTTCACTGGCGCCATTGCTTCAGAGCTAGGTCTAGCTCAGCGCATCGTTGAATTGAAGCAAAAGATCGACTTTGAGAAAGCTCAGTTCAAGAAGCACATGGCCAAGCTCAGCGTGAAAGATGTGAAAAACTTCAAGATTATGATGCATGAGCTCAAGGAAGCCTTTCTCAAGAAGCGTGAAGAAGCTAAAGGTTCTCGTGAGCGCACGAAGAGCCTGGCTGACAAGTGTGTGCAAGCCTAAAATGAGGCTGAGAAGTGCAAGGCTCTTGGTCGTCCTAGCACCGACCCAAGAATGGCTGCAAAGAAGAAGAAGCCCTCAACTGACCAATCTGCACCTTCAAGGCAGGAAGAACCTCGCATAGTCTTCCCAAGCAGCATGACTGGCTCGAAGCCAAAGGTCAGGTCAACCGCTTCAGAACTGAAGAAGATGAGGACTGCCGAGGCTAAAGCCAGAAAAAGGAAAAATCCTGAAGCTTCTGATGTCGCTCCCTCTAAGAAGAAGCGCAAAACCAAGAAGGATCGGGCTGCTCCCACAGAGCCCTTAGTTGTTGAACCTATCTCAATGGTTTCGCCCTGCATCTGAACACCACGAGCGCAACTGATTGTTCATGAGCCTGCTTCCACAGAGGCTCCTGATGCTGAAGACATTCCAGCAGTTGATCCCCACCGTTGCTGAAGACATTGGTCACCATGACAATGTTGAAGATGATGAAGTCCTTCCTCAGATCGAGCACCAACTTGGTATCATCGCCTGTGCTCACGAACAGCGAACTCATCAGCATTGGTCGTCCTCTGACGCCAACTGCTCAGGATGCATCATGGGCTGATCACCCACAAAGACAAGACACTCCAAGCTCTCCCCAACAACAAGCAACCCATCCGTGCAAGAAGAAGATGACTTTGAGGCCCAACCAACTCCATCTCCACAGGCGTCGCCACGCTACGCAGGCTTCGCAAAGGACCAAGGCCTCAAGTCCCCTTTCGAGCGTTCCAGAAGGAGAAGTGCCCCCAATCTGTTGCACGTCAAGTGTTCCCAGAAGCCACTCCGACTGTGAATGTCTCCGTGTCTGAAGCCAAAGGTGCTGAAGACAATCCGGCTGCATCAGCCGATGACAAACAAGAAGATCGTGTCCCTACACCCCAAACTCTGAAGAAGTTGTTCCTGAAGTGAACGTGTCTGTGCCCGACCCTCCAGCTCATCAAGTGGAGGTTGAGAATCTTGAGGCTGCCACCACCAACACAAATGAAGCCAATGACGTAGTCATGGCTGAAGCAAATGTGGAGCCTGCACCAACCAATGTGCCAGAGGCCAATGAAGCCAATGATGCACCTGCAACAGATGTGCACCCTGACGCCTCTGTTGATGCCACTGCTCCTGTTCCTCCACCAAGGCCACACACTATCAAGCAAGCATTCAACTATGGCCAACTTGTCACTGTCAAATGGCCTTTTTTGACTCCTTCGCCTGCTGCTGGTCCTCAGTTTGACTATCACGTTGAGCACAGGCCTCAGGTTCAGAAGCCAATACCAAGGTTGCCCAGGTTTCTAGGTCCTGCATCGGCACCCGGATCTTTTAATATCAATGGCTTCAAAGCACACAACACCTTCTTCAATAGCGCCAAGAACCCCTACTCAAGGCAAGAATATCTTCTGATCGGTTCTGGAGCTATCAGCAGCGCAGTTATTACTCATGCATTCTGTACAATCAAGGTCGCATTTTCCCACATATGCGTCTTGACACTGAAGCCATAACTGGTCTGCCTTGTTTGGAAGAAGCTCTGGATTGCTTCAGAGAGTCTGGATTGTTGCCGTTCATCACTGACAAGGAGCACTGGAACGAAGAATTGCTGCTCCAATTCTATGCCACTCTTCATATTCGTGGCTACAACAGAGATCCGAAGACTTGGGTCCTTGAGTGGATGACAGGCAATGTTCATCATGAAGCCAAAGCCTTTGATATCATTGAGCTCACTGGTCTGCCCACTCCAGGAGATCTTTATGAACCTGGTTGTCAGCTTCACAGTGCAGCTATGGAGAGCATTTTTCACAAGCCTGAACCAAACATGAGTCAGATGCTTAGCATGATGAAGCCTTTGCCTCCAGATGCTGCATATCCTAAGGAGTTCTTTGTTGAAGACCTTGAGTATCTGCCACGCACTATCTATCACATTATAAGGCGAACTCTCTGGCCCATCAAAGGACATTCTCCACATGCAAAGCTGGAAGGTGCAATGAAGACTTTGGTCTTCCATATTCTTCACGGCAAATGCTTCAATGCACAAGACTTCTTCATCCGCCAACTTGCTGCATCAGGATCTGATCTCTTTGGCTTGAAGTTTTACGCTCCATGGATTATGCGGCTGATCAAACTACACTCAGCTGTCACCTATCAGCCCTCTGCTCGCAATCATCGGATCTTTCTGCCTGACGTCGATATGTCAGTTGAAGCCATCTATCCAGAGCCTGCCAAGGAGCCCCTTAGTCTTCAGAATGCTGATAAGCAAAGTTCTCTCAAACACATTGAAGGAGATCCAAGCAGTCACTCGTGTTTATCCTCTGGCTGGTACTACACGTGCACCTCATCGTGCCCTCACTGAAGCCACTGAAAGCACCATTGCCCAACGGCCCAAGAAGCGATCCCGTGTTCTCAATGACCGAGAGCTTCTGGTTGCCCTTCATCAGAAACAGGATAAGCATCATGACTGGCTGAAGCGCCAAATGCAAAGCCTCTTGGTGGACGTAAACAGGATTCGCAACCTTGCCACCAAGAATGCCTTTGTTGCCCATGAAACCTGTCGGCGTACATGGAAAGGGCTGACGCTTATGTGTTCTGAAGATGATCTTCAAGAGGATGGCTTCTCTGAACGCTTCAAGTTTGACTCAACACCTCCAAGAAGGACTGTGCTGCGACGAACTCCGTCTCTTGAAGACTCTGAGTTCTCCTCCTCTGCTGCAACAGTGAATGCACGTGTCATCGATGATGAAGACGATGCTACTTCACCACCTTCGCGCGAATCACACTGCACCGAGTTCGTCTGCACCGCCAACCAACACCGACGACCCTGCTGCTTCACCAACTCCTCATGGGAACGAGTAGGTGCTCTATGTCTTCAAACCTTTTTGGTCCTTACTGACAAAAGGGGGAGAAGCATATGAGTTTGATAGTCTTCAAGCGGGTCCATATGGGCGGTGGTTTTATATTTTGCCTAGTGTTTACAACTCTCCGTTTTGATACATTTGGTTCTTTGAGTTGTAACACTCAAACTCGATGGTCGTCTGCTACTTATTTGCTATTCTGTGATGCGATGATAAATTCCGCATGTGCGACGATAAATTCCGCACTTAGATCATTTTGCAGACGTCCATTTTTCATTATGCATGTCATTATCTTCACATACTTTTCATGCATGATGAATTGTCATCATAAGTTGAAGAGGATCTCCACAAGTACAACCTGCCATGTGCATTTGCATTCCAAAAGCAAATTACTTATATGCACATCTTCAGGGGGAGCCCTTGCCACTTATGAAGACAATCCCTATCCTTTACAATTTCACATATTATATTCCCCGTTGAAAACTTCAACTAGTTTGTCATCAATCACCAAAAAGGGGGAGATTGTAAGTGCATCTAGTGCCACCCCTAGTTGGTTTTGGAGTATTGACGACAAACCTAGTTGAGGGACTAATGTGTTTGTGAGAATTGCAGGATAACACAGGTAGAAGTCCCTCATTGATTCGGTTTTCCTACCAGAGATGACCCCTAAAAATGTATGAAGACATTGAAGTCAAAGGTGGTATGTGAAGACATTCACATTGAAGACTATGACAAGAGAAGACATCGCATGAAGACTATGGAGCGCGAAGACTTAGTTCTTTCGTCGTTCTTTTTCTTCTTTGTTGAGTCATAGGAACCACCGTACTGTTAAGTGGGGTCCAAGAGAACCAGTCAGAATGACTGAAGTGATGCTTAACCAAAATCCTATGTCTTCGAGTGAAGACTATGAGAGCAAATCTTGTCCAGAGTTGGATAAGTCAGCTTTGCTTGTAGCCCAAGTAAAGTTGTCGTGTGTGTTTGAAATCTGACCGTTGGAACACGTGTCAGTTCCTTAGTGACCCAGGGTCATTTCGGACAAATCAGGTCGGGTTGCCTAGTGGCTATAAATAGCCCACCCCCTACAACCATAAACGGTTGGCTGCTCAGAGTTAGAGTACGGCTTTTGTCGTTTGAGAGCAACCCACCTCGAAGCCTTTGAGAGAGAATTCCTTGCGAGGATAAAGCCCTAAACACCCAGAGCCAAAGAGTGTTAGGCATCACTTAAGTCTTCCTGTCTGTGTGATCTGAAGACTTATTACACTTGAGGACTGTGAATCCTCCAGCCGGTTAGGCGTCGCGTTCTGAGCATCCAAGAGTCATTGTGGATCGCCGGTGAACGAAGTCTGTGAAGGTTTGGAAGTCTACCTTGAAGACTTACCAGAGTGATTGGGCGAGGACTGGGTGTCCTTAGCTCAAGGGGAATAAGGTGAAGACGAGGTCTTCTGAGTTGAATCCCAGCCTCCCTAACCAGACGTACAGTTGTCACAGCAATTGGAACTGGTCCAACAAATCATTGTCTTCAACGAGTCACTGGTTTCATCCTTCCCTTCCCTTTACTTACTGTTGGTCCTTGTGAAGTCATTGTACGATTGCATCACCATTTGGCTTCACTGAGTGATTACTTGTTCTGATTGGCTTCACAATATCTTCCTACCTGATCCTTACTGCCTAGCTGCTATTAGTCATTGTGCTTTCACTTCATTGAATACTTGACTATGGTTTGCCTAGAGTAGTCTACCTTTTGCTGCATGGTAATAGGTTTATTTCTATCGTTTGTCTTCGAAACTTCCATGTTTTGAAGACTTTCATAAAAATCGCCTATTCACCCCCCTCTAGTCGATCACTAGCACTTTCACTAAGTATTTCCCTCCCGCTAAGATCATCTCTCTTAGAAACGATATTATGAACTTTAAGCAACTTGATCATGAACATGTTGCACAAGCTTGGGAGAGAATGAAATTAATGATACGTAATTGCCCTACTCATGGTTTGAATTTGTGGATGATTATACAAAAATTTTACGCCGGATTGAATTTTGCTTCTAGAAATCTTTTAGATTCGGCCGCGGGAGGCACTTTTATGGAAATCACTTTAGGAGATGCTACTAAACTCCTAGATAATATTATGGTTAATTATTCTCAATGGCATACTGAAAGATCTTCTAATAAAAAAGTGCATGCGAAAGAAGAAATCAATGTTTTGAGTGGAAAGATGGATGAACTTATGAAATTATTTGCTACTAAGAGTGTTTCTTCTGATCCTAATGATATGCATTTGTCTACTTTGATTGAGAATAAACATGAATCTATGGATGTGAATTTTGTTGGTAGGAATAATTTTGGTAACAACGCTTATAGAGGGAATTTTAATCCTAGGCCATATCCTAGTAATCCTTCTAATAATTATGAGAATTCCTACAACAACTCTTATGGAAATTATAATAAGATGCCCTCTGAATTTGAGAATAGTGTCAAAGAGTTTATGAATTCACAAAAGAATTGTAATGCTTTGCTTGAAGAGAAATTGCTTAAAGTTGATGATTTGGCTAGGAACGTTGATAGAATTTCTCTTGAGATTGATTCTTTAAAGCTTAGATCTATTCCTCCTAAGCATGATATCAATGAGTCTCTCAAAGCCATGAGAATTTCCATTGATGAGTGCAAGGAAAGAACCGCTAGGATGCGTGCTTCCAAAGATGCCTTTATTAAAGCGTGTTCTTCCAATTCCTATGAAAATCAAGATGAAGATCTAAAAGTTATTGATGTGTCTCCTATTAAATCTTTGTTTTGCAATATGAATCTTTATGAAACTGAATATGATCTTCCTTTACCTAGAAGGCATTCTAAAAATTCGGAGTATTTAGATCTTTATGATGAAATTGATGAAAGTGAGATTGAAAGAAATAAAAATCTAGATGTTGCTAAACCAACTATATTGGATTTCAAGGAATTTAATTATGAAAGTTGCTCTTTAATTGATTGTATTTCCTTGTTGCAATCCGTGTTAAATACTCCACATGCTTATAGTCAAAAGAAAGCCTTCACCGAACATATTGTCGATGCCTTGATGAAATCTTATGAAGAAAAACTTGAGTTGAAAGTTTCTATCCCTAGAAAACTCTATGATGAGTGGGAACCAACTATTAAAATTAAAATTAAAGATCATGAGTTTTATCCTTTGTGTGATTTTGGTGCTAGTGTCTCCACTATCCCTAAAACTTTCTGTGATTTGCTAGATTTCCGCAATTTTGATGATTGCTCTCTAAACTTGCATCTTGCGGATTCTATCCTCGCTTTTATGCCTAGCTAGGGGCGTTATACGATAGCGCTTGTTGGGAGGCAACCCAATTTTATTTTTATTCCTTGCTTTTGCTCCTGTTTAGTAATAAATAAATTATTTAGCCTCTGTTTTGGTTGTGTTTTTTGTGTTTAATTAGTGTTTGTGCCAAGTAGAACCGTTGGGAGGACTTGGGGAAAGTCTTGTTGAACTTGCTGCAAAAAACAGAAACTTTAGCGCTCACAAGAACTGCTGTAATTTTTATTTGAAGAGTGATATTTAGTTAATTATTTTTTCAGATGAAGAGTAGATAAATTCCTCATGTCCAGCAATTTATTTTAGAATTTTTGGGGTTCCAGATCTTGCGCTAGCTATAGATTACTACAGACTGTTCTGTTTTGACAGATTCTGTTTTTCGTGTGTTGTTTGCTTATTTTGATGAATCTATGATTAGTAAAATAGTTTATAATCCATATAGAAGTTGGAATACAGTAGGTTTAACACCAATATAAATAAAGAATGAGTTCATTACAGTACCTTGAAGTGGTCTTTTGTTTTCTTTCGCTAACGGAGCTCATGAGTTTTCTACTTTAAGTTTTTTGTTGTGAAGTTTTCAAGTTTTGGGTGAATTCTTTTGATGGATTATGGAATAAGGAGTGTAAAGAGACTAAGCTTTGGTATGCCTATGGCACCCCCAAGATAATCCAAGGACACCAAAAATTCAAAGCTTGGGGATGCCCCGGAAGGCATCCCCTCTTTTGTCCACTTCCATCGGTAATTTACTTGGAGCTATATTTTTATTCACCAACATGATATGTGTTTTGCTTGGAGCATCTTGTATTATTTTTGTCTTTATGTTTTAGTATACCACAATCATCCTTGCTGTACACACCTTTTGAGAGAGCCATACATGAATTAAAATTTGATAGAATACTCTATGTGCTTCACTTATATCTTTTGAGCTATGTAGTTTTGCTCTATGTGCTTCACTTATATCTTTTGAGCATTATAATTTTGCTCTATGTCCTTCACTTAGATCTTTTAGAGCACGGTGGTGGATTTGTTTTAAAGAAACTATTGATCTCTCATGCTTCACTTAAATTATTTTGAGAGTCTCTTAATAGCACGGTAGTTTGCTTAATAATAATATGCTTGGTATTCAAGATTTGTGAAACTTTCTTTTGAATGTGTTGAATACTAAGAAAAGTTTGATACTATCCTTTTACCACACTTGTGCTTCAAAGTAGCACCATGATCTTCATAGTAGAGAGTATTTCATGTTATCACTTTCATATACTAGTGGGAATTTTACATTATTGAACTTGGCTTGTATATTCCAATGATGGGCTTCCTCAAATTGCCATAGGTCTTCATGAGCAAGCAAGTTGGATGCACACCCACTTAGTTTCTTTTTGATGAGCTTTCATATACTTATAGCTCTAGTGCATCCGTTGCATGGCAATCCCTACTCACTCACATTGATATCTATTGATGGGCATCTCCATAGCCCATTGATACGCCTAGTTGATGTGAGACTATCTTCTCCTTTTTGTCTTCTCCACAACCACCATTCTATCCCACCTATAGTGCTATATCCATGGCTCACGCTCATGTATTGCGTGAAGATTGAAAAAGTTTTGAAAAAGTTAGAGTATGAAACAATTGCTTGGCTTGTCATCGGGGTTGTGCATGATTTAAATACTTTGTGTGGTGAAGATAGAGCATAGCCAGACTATATGATTTTGTAGGGATAACTTTATTTGGCCATGTTATTTTGAGAAGACATAATTGCTTTGTTAGTATGCTTGAAGTATTATTATTTTTATGTCAATATAAACTTTTGTCTTGAATATTTCGAATCTGAATATTCATATCACAATTAAGAAGATTTGCATTGAAATTATGCCAAGTAGCACTCCGCATCAAAAATTCTCTTTTTATCATTTACCTACTCGATGACGAGCAGGAATTAAGCTTGGGGATGCCTGATACGTCTCCAACGTATCTATAATTTTTGATTGCTCCATGCTATATTATCTACTGTTTTGGACTATATTGGGCTTTATTTTCCACTTTTATATTATTTTTGGGACTAACCTATTAACCAGAGGCCCAGCCCAGAATTGTTGTTTTTTTACCTATTTCAGTATTTCGGGAAACAGAATATCAAACGGAGTCCAAACGGAATAAAACCTTCGGGAACGTGATTTTCTCACCGAATGTGATCCAGGAGACTTGGACCCTACTCCAAGGAGTCAAAGAGGCGGTCACGAGGGTGGGGGGCGCCCCCCTAGGGCGCGCCCCTGCCTCGTGGGCCCCTCGGTGCTCCACCGACGTACTCCTTCCCCCTATATATACCTACGTACCCCCAAACGATCAGAACAGGAGCCAAAAACCTAATTCCACCGCCGCAACTTTCTGTATCCAGGAGATCCCATCTTGGGGCCTGTTCCGGAGCTCTGCCAGAGAGGGCCTTCATCACAGAGGGTTTCTACATCATCATAGCCTCTCCGATGAAGTGTGAGTAGTTTACCTCAGACCTTCGGGTCCATGGTTAGTAGCTACATGGCTTCTTCTCTCTTTTTGGATCTCAATACAAAGTTCTCCCCCTCTCTTGTGGAGATCTATTCGATGTAATCTTCTTTTTGCGGTGTGTTTGTTGAGACCGATGAATTGTGGGTTTATGATCAAGTCTATCTATGAATAATATTTGAATCTTCTCTGAATTCTTTTATGTATGATTGGTTATCTTTGCAAGTCTCTTCGAATTATCCGTTTGGTTTGGCCAGCTAGATTGGTAGTTCTTGCCATGGGAGAAGTGCTTAGCTTTGGGTTCGATCTTGCGGTGTCCTTTCCTGGTGACTGAAGGGGCAGCAAGGCATGTATTGTATCGTTGCCATCGAGGATAACAAGATGTGGTTTATTTCATATTGCATGAATTTATCTCTCTACATCATGTCATCTTGCTTAAGGCGTTACTCTGTTTTTAACTTAATACTCTAGATGCATGCTGGATAGCGGTCGATGAGTGGAGTAATAGTAGTATATGCAGAATTGTTTCGGTCTACTTGTCACGGACATGATGCCTATATACATGATCATGCCTAGATATTCTCATAACTATGCTCAATTCTGTCAATTGCTCAACAGTAATTGGTTCACCCACCGTAGAATACTTATGCTCTTGAGAGAAGCCACTAGTGAAACCTATGGCCCCCGGGTCTATTCTCATCATATCAATCTCCATCACTTTAATCTTGTTTTGCCTTTTACTTTGCCTTTTACTTTTCACTTTGCATCTCTATACCAAAAATATTATATCTATCAGATCTCACTCTCGTAAGTGATCGTGAAGGGATTGACAACCCCTAATCGCGTTGGTTGTGAGTAGGTATCGTTTTGTGCAGGTACGAGGGACTTGAGCGTGGCCTCCTACTGGATTGATACCTTGGTTCTCAAAAACTAAGGGAAATACTTACGCTACTCTGCTGCATCATCCCTTCCTCTTTGGGGAAATCCAATGCAAGCTCAATAGGTAGCAATCACCTCCCGAGTGATCACGGCCCGATAGTATAGCATGGCAGACGGAAAAGAATGTAGGGCCACTGATGGAATACTAGCATCCTATACTAAGCATTTTAGGATTGCAGGTAAAGGTAACAACAGTAGTAGCAAACACTGGTTATGCATCAGAATAGGATTAACCGAAAGCAGTAACATGCTACACTACTCTAATGCAAGCAGTAGAGAGAAGGAATAGGCGATATCGGGTTGATCAAGGGGGGCGGGCTTGCCTGGTTGCTCTGGCAAGGAGGGGTCGTCAACAACGTAGTCGATCGGGGCACCAGCAACGGCGTCAGTCTCGTAGTCTACCGGAGAGAAGAGGGGGAAGAAACAATGAATACAATGCAAACAGATGCATATCTATGCATGACATGAAAAGTAACGGTGCCACGTGTGCCTTAACGCGGTAAGGGGTGATACCGGCGAACGGGGGGAAAACATCCAGGAGAGTATCCCCGATGTTTCGCGTTTTCGAACAGATGAACCGGAGGGAAAAAGTAGCATGTTTTCTAAGCTAGGGGCGTGTGGCAGACGAACGGGCTGCATATTCGGATTTGTCTCGTTGTTCTGAGCAACTTTCATGTACAAAGTATTTTCATCCGAGTTATGGATTATTTAATATTGATTTTCAAAGTTTTGATCAATTTCTAAAATTATTTTAATTTGAAAATATATATTGTGTCAGAATGATGTCATCGGTCAACTCCAACCGTTGACTGGGTCAAACTGACAAGTGGGGCCCGTTCATTACTGATAGACTAACTAACTATCAGGTTAACTAAATTATTTAGTTAATTAGATTAACTAACACAGGTTAATTCGGTTAATTAATTGTTATAATTAATAATAATAATAATAATAATTAAATTCTTCTTTTATATCTTTTTTATCTAACGTTCTATGGGGTGGGGCCCCCTAGTCAGTGGCCCATAGGGCCAAACGGGCGCTGGGCGATTCGGGCGTAGGGGCGCTGCGAGCATGCGGGTTACGGGCTTTGCCCGTGCGGGCGTTGCGGCCCGGCGCCGGCGGCCACGGCCGCAGCCGGAGCAGGGCAGCGTGGCGAGCGGGACAGCAGGCGGCGGCCACAGAGAGGCTGGCGAGGCGCGGGCTAGCGGCAGAGGCGTGACGGTGCAGCACCACGCGGACGGCCTGGCGACGCGCATACGAGGGCCGACGAAGTGCAACGGGCGCGCATGTGGGGAGGCGCGTGATACATCTCCATCGTATCTACTTTTCCAAACACTTTTGCCCTTGTTTTGGACTCTAACTTGCATGATTTGAATGGAACTAACCCGGACGGACGATGTTTTCAGCAGAATTGCCATGGTGTTATTTTTGTGCAGAAATAAAAGTTCTCGGAATGACCTAAAAATCAACAGAGATTATTTTTGGAATATATAAAAATACTGGCGGAAGAATCCACGTCAAGGGGCCCACACCCTGTTCACGAGGGGGGGCACCCCCTGGCTCGTGGGCCACCTGACGCTCCACCGACCTCAACTCCAACTCCATATATTCACGTTCGGGGAAAATAGGAGAGAAGGATTCATCACGTTTTACGATACAAAGCCGCCGCCAAGCCCTAAACTCTCTTGGGAGGGATGATTTGGAGTCCGTTCGGGGCTCCGGAGAGGGGAATCCGCCGTCGTCATCATCATCAACCTTCCTCCATCACCAATTTCATGATGCTCACCGCCGTGCGTGAGTAATTCCATCATAGGCTTGCTGGATGGTGATGGGTTGGATGAGATTTATCATGTAATCGAGTTAGTTTTGTTAGGGTTTGATCCCTAGTATCCACTATGTTCTGAGATTGATGTTGCTATGACTTTGCTATGCTTAATGCTTGTCACTAGGGCCTAAGTGCCATGATTTCAGATCTGAACCTATTATGTTTTCATGAATATATGTGAGTTCTTGATCCTATCTTGCAAGTCTATATTCACCTATTATGTGTTATGATCCGTTAACCCCGAAGTGACAATAATCGGGATACTTACCGATGATGACCGTAGTTTGAGGAGTTCATGTATTCACTATGTGTTAATGCTTTGCTCCGGTACTCTATTAAAAGGAGGCTTTAATATCCCTTAGTTTCCAATAGGACCCCGCTGCCACGGGAGGGTAGGACAAAAGATGTCATGCAAGTTCTTTTCCATAAGCACGTATGACTATATTCGGAATACATGCCTACATTACATTGATGAACTGGAGCTAGTTCTGTGTCACCCTATGTTATAACTGTTGCATGATTGATCGCATCTGACATAATTATCCATCACTGATCCAATGCCTACGAGCTTTTCATATATTGTTCTTCGCTTATTTACTTTTCCGTTGCTACTGTTACAATCACTATAAAACCAAAACTGCTACCGTTACTTTTACTACCGTTACCACTACTATCATATTACTTTGCTACTAAACACTTTGCTGCAGATATTAAGTTTCCAGGTGTGCTTGAATTGACAACTCAGCTGGTAATACTTGAGAATATTCTTTGGCCCCCCTTGTGTCGAATCAATAAATTTGGGTTGAATACTCTACCCTCAAAAACTGTTGCGATCCCAATACTTGTGGGTTATCAAGACTATTTTCTGGCGCTATTGCCGGGGAGCATAGCTCTGTTTTTTTGTCATGTGGGATTTATTTCTGTTTATCACTATGAAGAACTTGAAAGATCGAAGAACCAAGATTTTCCCCTCAACTACGAGGGTAGGTAAGGAACTGCCATCTAGCTCTGCACTTGATTCACCTTCTGTTTTGAGTAAACTTGCGACATCTACTCCTGATATTCATTCTGATATGTCGCATGTTATTGATGATGCCACTTCTACCTTGCATGATACTTATGATGAAACTACTTCCATGCTTGATAATACTGTGCCACTAGGTGAATTTCTTGATGAACAACTTGCTAGGGTTAGAGAGAATGAAATTATTGAAACTGATAATATTGATGAAAGTGATGATGAAGATTCTCCCCCTAGATATGAATTGCCTATTGTGCCTGAGGGATATGTTATGGATGATGAAACTGCTAGAGACTTCTTAGCTTGCAATGATAGATCTGATCTTAAGAAATTATTAGCTAAGCTTAAAGAAAAATCTTCGAATGCTAGAATGAAATATGACCCTGCTTTTGCTACTTCACCTATCTTTATTACCGATAAGGATTATGATTTCTCTATCGATCCTGAGTTAATTACTTTAGGTGAATCTGATCCTTTTTATGCCTATGAATCTGAAACTGTTGTGGCACATCTTACTAAATTAAATGATATAGCCACCCTCTTTACTCATGATGAGAAAACTCGCTATTACTTTATCCTTAAGTTGTTTCCGTTCTCATTAAAGGGTGATGCTAAAACATGGTTTAATTCTCTTGATCCTGGTTGTGTGCGTAGTCCCCAGGATATGATTTATTACTTCTCTGCTAAATACTTCCCCGCTCATAACAAACAATCTTCTTTAAGGGAAATATATAATTTTGTGCAAATTGAAGAAGAGAGTCTCCCACAAGCTTGGGGGAGGCTTCTTCGATTACTTAATGCTTTGCCTGATCATCCTCTCAAGAAAAATGGAATACTTGATATCTTTTATAACGGACTAACTGATGCTTCCAGAGACTACCTGGATAGTTGTGCTGGTTGTGTTTTCAGGGAAAGAACTGTTGATCAAGTTGAATTGCTATTGAGTAATATATTGACTAATGAAAATAATTGGACACTTCCTGAACCAACTCCTAAGCCAACTCCAAAGAAAAGGGGTATTCTATTTCTCAGTCCTGAAGATATGCAAGGGGCAAAGAAATCTATGAAAGAAAAAGGTATTAAAGCTGAAGATGATAAGAATTTACCACCTATTGAAGAAATACATGGTCTTGGTAACCCGACACAGGTAGTAAAGGTAAATTCTCTCTATAGATTTGATGAAGGTGATATTCCTCGTTATAAGTCTGCTAGCCAATGCTTAGATGAGTTTGATAATTTTATTGTTAAACAAGAAAACTTCAATGCTTATGTTGGTAGACAATTGAAACACAATGCTGATATGCTTGAACACTCGAGTGATTATATGTCTAGAGTCAAAGGTGAACTTAAACTTATTAGTAAACATACTTCTATGGTTACCACTCAAGTAGAACAAGTACTTAAGGCTCAAAATGATTTGCTCAATGAATTAAATAGTAAGAAAAATGATAATGTTGTTAGAGTTATGACTAGAGGGGGTAAAATGACTCAGGAACCTTTGTATCCTGAGGGCCACCCTAAGAGAATTGAGCAAGATTCTCAGAGAGCTAATGTTGATGCACCTAGTCCTTCTAAGAGGAAGAAAAAGAAAAATGATAGGACTTTGCATGCTTCTAGTGAACCTGTTGTTGACACACCTGAGAATCCCAATGATATTTATATTTCTGATGCTGAAACACAATCTGGTAATGAACATGAACCTAGTGATAATGTTAATGATGATGTTCATGTCGATGCTCAACCTAGCAATGATAATGATGTAGAGATTGAACCTGCTGTTGATCTTGATAACCCACAATCAAAGAATCAACGTTACGATAAGAAAGACTTTGTTGCTAGGAAACACGGTAAGGAAAGAGAGCCTTGGGTTTAGAAACCCATGCCTTTTCCTCCCAAACCATCCAAGAAAAAGAATGATGAGGATTTTGAGCACTTTGCTGAAATGGTTAGACATATCTTTTTGCGTATTCTAGGAAACATGCTTTCTGCACATTTTGTTTCTTCAAAGGGGCGCAGTTCGTCAGAAAATCGATGAAAGTGCCTGTTCCATTGCTTGCCTCCAAGAAACAAAATGTGAGATCATAGATCAGCGTTTCATTCTACAGTGTTGACCACGACGTTTTGATTAGTTTATCCATGTGCCATCGTCTGGAGCTTCGGGTGGGTTGTTTAGTATGGAATACTGCTTTGTTTGCTAGTAAACTGATTGAGTCCAATAGCTTTGGTATTGTGGTGGAGTTCACTTCTGTTCATAACTCCCAGACCTGGACTCTAGTCACAGTCTATGGACCCTGTCAAAACCCAGCTAGGGATAATTTTATTAATTGGTTGCATGATATAATTATCCGTGATGATGCTAACTGACTGTTACTGGGTGATTTCAATTTCATGCGCACGATGGACAATAGGAACAAACCAGGTGGTGATATTAATGACATGTTTATTTTTAATGAGGTTATTGGGCACCTGGGCTTAATTGAGTTACCTCTCAAGGGCAGAAAGTATACATGGACAAATATGCAAACTGCTCCTTTGCTTGAACAGATTGATTGGTTCTTTACAACTCCCTCATGGACATGTTCTTATCCTAACACGTTGGTCTTACCTTTAGCCAGAACTGCTTCAGATCATGTGCCCTGTGTGGTGCAAATCAAAACCTCTATTCCAAAGGCCAAAGTTTTTAGATTTGAAAATTGCTTGACTAATTTGCCTCGTTTTCTTGATTGTGTCAGTGAATCTTGGAGTAGGCCATTTCATAAGAGATCCTCTGCTGCTGTAATATCTACAAAATTTAAATCTCTCAGGCGGGCTCTCAAACATTGGCACATTAGTCTTTCTACAGTTAAGGCTCTAATCTCCAACTGCAATAAAGTAATACTTTGTCTAGATGGCCTAGAGGAGTTGAGGCCTTTGTCTGGGCCTGAGGAAAATTTCAGGAAAATTGTAAAGTTACATTTGGAGTAAACTCTAAGATTGCAATATATATATACCAAATTGTAAAGCAGAGATGTACTATTAGAAACATTAAAGTGGGAGAGGAAAATACCAAATTTTTCCATGCAATGGCCACTGAGAGATACAGGAATAACTCCATTTCTAGTATAACTTTTGATAATGGGCAAGTGACCTCTGATCATGCATCAATTGCTGGACTATTTTTGCAGGAGTTCAAGCAGAGGATGGGATGCACCAATAATACACAAATGGGTTTTGATATGCCAAATATTATCAAGAAGGTTCAGGGACTTGATGAATTGACCAAGCCCTTTTCTGAGCAGGAAATTGATTGTGTTATTAAGGAGATGCCTCCTGACAGAGCTCCTGGGCCAGATGGTTTCGCTGGCCTTTTTCTTAAGAAGTGTTGGCACATAATTAAAGATGACTTTCACAAACTGGTCAAAGAGTTTTCTGAGGGACACCTTGATTTGGAGTGTATCAACAATTCTCTCATTACCTTGATTCCAAAAAAGCTTTCACCTAAGGGTTTGAATGACTACAGGCCAATCTCTTTGACAAACACCTGTTTGAAATTCCTCACTAAACTTCTGGCAAACAGGTTGCAGAAAGTTATTCTTTCCTGTATTCATAAAAATCAATATGGATTTATTAAGTCCAAGTCTATTTAGGATTGTCTAGCTTGGTGTTTTGAGTACATCCACCAGTGCAAAGCCTCAAAGAGACCAATAGTCTTGCTGAAATTGGATTTTACAAAGGCCTTTGACACTATTGAGCATGATGCCATTCTTAGAATCTTAAGATACAAGGGTTTTAATGACAAATGGATTTCCTGGATGCAATCTATTTTGTCTTCTAGCTCTTCTTCTGTGCTTCTTAATGGTGTTCCTGGCAACCATTTTAAATGTAAGAGGGGAGTTAGGCAAGGAGACCCAATGTCACCTCTTCTTTTTGTCCTTGCTACTGACCTGCTTCAGTCTGTTGTCAATGACATGTGCAGTAAAGGAATTTTGACTCTGCCAATCCCTTCTAACAGCCAGGATTTTCCCATAGTTCAGTATGCTGATGATACTCTAATTGTGTTGCCTGCTATTGATCACCAACTGCTTTCTCTTAAAGACATGCTTGATGTTTTTACTACCACAACAGGATTATCTGTGAATTTTGCAAAATCCCTTATGGTGCCTATGAACATGTCATCCGATGAAGCTAACAGGTTGGCCTCAGTTCTTGGATGCAATATAGGAGCCATGCCTTTTACCTACTTGGGTCTGCCCATGGGGACTACAAGGCCCTCAATCCAAGACCTCATGCCTCTTGTGCATAGGATTGAAAGAAGATTGTCGGCCACTTCATGCTTTCTGAACCAAGGTAGTAGGTTGCAGTTGCTCCAGTCTGTTTTAACATCAATGCCCATATATTTTCTGTGCACACTAGTCATCCCACCTGGAATTCTGAAACAAATTGAAAGGATCCAGAGACAATGCCTATGGAGAGGGAACTCTGATACTCCAAGACAATCCCTGGCTGCTTGGGACTTGGTATGCTTACCAAAAAACAAAGGGGGTCTTGGTGTGCTCAACCTCAGGGTACAAAATGAGGCCTTGCTTATGAAGTTCTTGCACAAGTTTTATAATCATCATGAAATCCCCTGGGTTGGTCTTATCTGGAATGCCTACTATGCCAACTCTGTCCCTCATACTACCACACTTTGTGGATCCTTTTGGTGGCGTGATGTATTTAAATTGGCTAATAAATATTGTCAGCTGGCTAATCCAATGTTGGGAGATGGCAGATCTATTCTCTTTTGGTCTGACAGATGGGTTGTTGAGCTTAAGGGTTCCTGCCTCAGTGAAAAATTTCCCAGGCTCTTCTCCTTTGTTATTGATGAGCAGCTTTTAGTGTCTGATGTGCTTTCCCAGGAGTTGTTGTCAAATTTGCATCTGCCCCTCTCTACACAAGCATATGCTGAGCTTGAATGTCTTCAACAGTTGACAAATGCTTATTCTTGCTCTGCAAATCATGACACATGGATTTGGCCTTTCCATAAGGGCTGCTTCAGACCTAAATCATTTTATGTGCATGAGCATCAACATATTGTTGTAGATCCAATTTTTCAATGGATTTGGAAATCTTCATGCACCTTGAAAATCAAAATGTTTGGATGGCTACTGCTGAGGGATCGTTTAAACACCAGAGACATGCTACTGAGGAGGCATTGGCATGTGGAAGATCTTACTTGTGTCCTATGTCCATATCTCATCCATGAAGATTGTGCACATTTGTTCTTCTCTTGTAATTTTAGTGTTAGAGTCTGGAACTATTTGCAGATTCTCTGGGATCCCCAGCCTGGGATGGGAACCTACAATATGGCTGTAAAGGCTAGGAAGGATTTTGGGCATAGTTTCTTCACTGAAGTGGTCTTTGCAGCAGCTTGGTGTTGGAAATATGCCCTAGAGGCAATAATAAAAGGATTATTATTATATTTCCTTGTTCATGATAATTGTCTTTATTCATGCTATAATTGTGTTATCCGGAAATCGTAATACATGTGTGAATAATAGACACCAACATGTCCCTAGTAAGCCTCTAGTTGACTAGCTCGTTGATCAACAGATAGTCATGGTTTCTTGACTATGGACATTGGATGTCATTGATAACGAGATCACATCATTAGGAGAATGATGTGATGGACAAGACCCAATCCTAAACATAGCATAAGATCGTATAGTTCGTTTGCTAGAGTTTTTCCAATGTCAAGTATCCTTTCCTTAGACCATGAGATCGTGTAACTCCCGGATACCGTAGGAGTGCTTTGGGTGTACCAAACGTCACAATGTAACTAGGTGACTATAAAGGTATACTACGGGTATCTCCGAAAGTGTCTGTTGGGTTGACACGGATCAAGACTGGGATTTGTCACTCCATATGACGGAGAGGTATCACTGGGCCCACTCGGTAATGCATCATCATAATGAGCTCAAAGTGACCAAGTGTTTGATCACGGGATCATGCATTACGGTACGAGTAAAGTGACTTGCCGGTAACGAGATTGAACGAGGTATTGGGATACCGACGATCAAATCTCGGGCAAGTAACATACCGATTGACAAAGGGAATTGCATACGGGGTTGCTTGAATCCTCGACATCGTGGTTCATCCGATGAGATCATCGAGGAGCATGTGGGAGCCAACATGGGTATCCAGATCCCGCTGTTGGTTATTGACCGGAGAGTGATCTCGGTCATGTCTACATGTCTCCCGAACCCGTAGGGTCTACACACTTAAGGTTCGGTGACGCTAGGGTTGTAGGGATATGTATATGCAGTAACCCGAATGTTGTTCGGAGTCCCGGATGAGATCCCGGACATCACGAGGAGTTCCGGAATGGTCCGGAGGTAAAGAATTATATATAGGAAGTGCTATTTCGGCCATCGGGACAAGTTTCGGGGTCACTGGTATTGTACCGGGACCACCGAAAGGGTCCCGGGTGTCCACTGGGTGGGGCCACCTGCCCCCGGGGGCCACATGGGCTGTAGGGGGTGCGCCTTGGCCTGTATGGGCCAAGGGCACCAGCCCCAAGAGGCCCATGCGCCTAGGGTTCAAGAAGGGAAGAGTCCCAAAGGGGGAAGGCACCTCCTAGGTGCCTTGGGGAGGAGGGATTCCTCCCTTGGCCGCCGCCCCCCTAGGAGATTGGATCTCCTAGGGCCGGAGCCCCCCCCCCTAGGCCCCTATATATACTGGGAGATGGAGGACTTCTAACCCCATGCCTTTGGTGCCTCCCTCTCCCTCTCGAACACACCCTCCTTCTCCATAGAGCTTAGCGAAGCCCTGCCGGAGTACTGCAGCTCCATCACCACCATGCCGTCGTGCTGCTGCTGGAGCCATCTTCCTCAACCTCTCCTCCCCCCTTGCTGGATCAAGAAGGAGGAGATGTTACGCTGACCGTACGTGTGTTGAACGCGGAGGTGCCATCCGTTCGGCGCTAGGATCTGCGGTGATTTGGATCACGTCGAGTACGCCTTCCTCATCCCCGTTCTTTGAACGCTTCCGCGCGTGATCTACAAAGGTATGTAGATGCAATCCGATCACTCGTTGCTAGATGAACTCATAGATGGATCTTGGTGAAACCGTAGGAAATTTTTTGTTTTCTGCAACGTTCCCCAACGGTGGTATCAGAGCTAGGTCTATGCGTAGTTCTCTTGCACGAGTAGAACACAAATTTGTTGTGGGCATAGATGTTGTCAACTTTCTTACCGCTACTAGTCTTATCTTGCTTCAGCGGTATTGTGAGATGAAGCGGCCCGGACCAACCTTACACGTACGCTTACGTGAGACCGGTTCCACCGACTAACATGCACTAGTTGCATAAGGTGGCTGGCGGGTGTCTGTCTCTCCCACTTTAGTTGGAGCGGATTCGATGAAAAGGGTCCTTATGAAGGGTAAATAGAAGTTGACAAATCACGTTGTGGCTTTCACGTAGGTAAGAAAACGTTCTTGCTAGAACCCTTTTTCAGCCACGTAAAACTTGCAACAACAATTAGAGGACGTCTAACTTGTTTTTCAGCAAGTGCTTTGTGATATGATATGGCCAAAGTTGTGATGAATGAAGAAGGCGTTCTAAAAATTCAGAGTATTTAGATCTTAATGATGAAATTGATGAAAGTGGGATTGAAAGAAATAAAAATCTAGATGTTGCTAAACCCACTATATTGGATTTCAAGGAATTTAATTATGAAAGTTGTTCTTTAATTGATTGTATTTCCTTGTTGCAATCCGTGCTAAATTCTCCACATGCTTATAGTCAAAATAAAGCCTTCACCGAACATATTGTTGATGCCTTGATGCAATCTTATGAAGAAAAACTTGAGTTGAAAGTTTATATCCCTAGAAAACTCTATGATGAGTGGGAACCAACTATCAAAATTAAAATTAAAGATCATGAGTTTTATGCTTTGTGTGATTTGGGTGCTAGTGTCTCTACTATTCCCAAGACTTTGTGTGATTTACTATATTTCCGTAATTTTGATGATTGCTCTCTAAACCTGCATCTTGCGGATTCCACTATTAAGAAACCTATGGGAAGGATTAATGATGTTCTTATTGTTGCAAATAGGAATTATGTGCCCGTAGATTTCATTGTTCTTGATATAGATTGCAATCTTTCTAGCCCTATTATTCTTGGTAGACCTTTCCTTAGAACGGTTGGTGCGATTATTGATATGAAGGAAGGGAATATTAGATTTCAATTTCCATTAAAAAAGGTCATGGAACACTTTCCAAGAAAGAAAATAAAATTACCATATGAAACTATCATGAGAGGCACTTATGGATTGCCTACCAAAGATGGCAATACCTAGATCTATCCTCGCTTTTATGCCTAGCTAGGGGCGTTAAACGATAGCGCTTGTTGGGAGGCAACCCAATTTAATTTTTATTCCTTGCCTTTTTCTCCTGCTTAGTAATAAATAAATTATTTAGCCTCTTTTTTGGTTGTGTTTTTTGTGTTTAATTAGTGTTTGTGCCAAGTAGAACCGTTGGGAAGACTTGGGGAAAGTCTTGTTGAACTTGCTGTAAAAAACAGAAACTTTAGCGCTCACGAGAACTGCTGTCATTTTTATTTGAAGAGCTCTATTTAGTTAATTCTTTTTTCATATGATTAATAGAAAAATTCCTCACGTCCAGCAATTTATTTTAGAATTTTTGGGGTTCCAGATCTTGCGCTAGCTACAGATTACTACAGACTGTTCTGTTTTTGACAGATTCTGTTTTTTGTGTGTTGTTTGCTTATTTTGATGAATCTATGGCTAGTAAAATAGTTTATAATCCATAGAGAAGTTGGAATACAGTAGGTTTAACACCAATATAAATAAATAATGAGTTCATTACAGTACCTTGAAGTGGTCTTTTGTTTTCTTTCGCTAACAGAGCTCACGAGTTTTCTATTTTGAGTTTTGTGTTGTGAAGTTTTCAAGTTTTGGGTGAATTCTTTTGATAGATCATGGAAAAAGGAGTGGAAAGAGCCTAAGCTTGGGGATGCCCATGGCACCCCCAAGATAATCCAAGGACACCAAAAAGTCAAAGCTCGGGGATGCCCCGTAAGGCATCCCCTCTTTCATCCACTTCCATCGGTAATTTACTTGGAGCTATATTTTTATTCACCAACATGATATGTGTTTTGCTTGGAGCGTCTTGTATTATTTGTGTCTTTGTGTCTTAGTATACCACAATCATACTTGTTGTACACACCTTTTGAGAGAGCCATACATGAATTAAAATTTGATAGAATTCTCTATGTGCTTCACTTATATCTTTTGAGCTAAGTAGTTTTGCTCTATGTGCTTCACTTATATCTTTTGAGCGTTATAATTTTGCTCTATGTGCTTCACTTATATCTTTTGAGCGTTATAATTTTTCTCTATGTGCTTCACTTAGATCTTTTAGAGCACGGTGGTGGATTTGTTTTAAAGAAACTATTGATCTCTCATGCTTCACTTAAATTATTTTGAGAGTCTCTTAATAGCATGGTAATTTTCTTAATAATAATATGCTTGGTATTCAAGATTTGTGAAACTTTCTTTTGAGTGTGTTCAATACTAAGAAAAGATTGAAACATGATAATTTTTTTGAGATATGGAGGTGATAATATTAAAGTCATGCTAGTTGATAGTTGTGAATTTAAAGAATACTTGTGTTAAAGTTTGTGATTCCCGTAGCATGCACGTATGGTGAACCGTTATGTGATGAAGTCGGAGCATGATTTATTTATTGATTGTCTTCCTTATGAGTGGCGGTCGGGGACGTGCGATGGTCTTTTCCTACCAATCTACCCCCCGAGGAGCATGCGTGTAATACTTTGCTTTGATAACTTCTAGATTTTTGCAATAAGTATATGAGTTCTTTATGACTAATGTTGAGTCCATGGATTATATGCACTCTCACACTTCCACCTTTGCTAGCCTCTCTAATACCGCGCACCTTTCGCCGGTATCATACACCTACCATATACCTTCCTCAAAACAGCCACCATACCTACCTATTATGGCATTTCCATAGCCATTCCGAGATATATTGCCATGCAACTTTCCACCATCTAGTTCATCATGACACATTCATCATTGTCATATTGCTTAGCATGATCATGTAGTTGACATAGTATTTGTGGCAAAGCCACCGTTCATAATTTTTTCATACTTGTCACTCTTGATTCATTGCATATCCCGGTACACCGCCGGAGGCATCCATATAGAGTCATACTTTGTTTTAGAGTCGAGTTGTAATCATTGAGTTGTAAATAAATAAAAGTGTGATGATAATCATTCAATAGAGCATTGTCCCAAATAAAAAAAGAGAAAGGCCAAAGAAAAAAAGAAGGCCCAAAAAAAGAAGAAAAAAAGGGGCAATGCTACTATCCTTTTTTCCACACTTGTTCTTCAAAGTAGCACCATGATATAGTGAGTCTCATATATTGTGCTTCAAAGTAGCACCATGTTCTTCATATAGAGAGTCTCATATGTTGTCACTTTCATATACTAGTGGGAATTTTACATTATAGAACTTGGCTTGTATATTCCAATGATGGGCCTTCTCAAGTGCCCTAGGTCTTCGTGAGCAAGCAAGTTGGATGCACACCCACTTAGTTTCTTTTGTTGAGCTTTCATACATTTATAGCTCTAGTGCATCCGTTGCATGGCAATCCCTACTCACTCACATTGATATCTATTGATGGGCATCTCCATAGCCCGTTGATACGCCTAGTTGATGTGAGACTATCTTCCCCTCCTTTTTGTCTTCTCCACAACCACCCTTCTATTCCACCTATAGTGCTATATCCATGGCTCACGCTCATGTATTGCGTGAAGATTGAAAAAGTTTTGAAAAAGTTAGAGTATGAAACAATTGCTTGGCTTGTCATCGGGGGTTGTGCATGATTTAAATACTTGGTGTGGTGAAGATGGAGCATAGCCAGACTATATGATTTTGTAGGGATAACTTTCTTTGGCCATGTTATTTTGAGAAGACATAATTGTTTGTTAGTATGCTTGAAGTATTATTATTTTTGTGTCAATATAAACTTTTGTCTTGAATCTTTCTAATCTGAATATTCATACCACAATTAAGAAGATTTGCATTGAAATTATGCCAAGTAGCACTCCGCATCAAAAATTCTCTTTTTATCATTTACCTACTCGAGGATGAGCAGGAATTAAGCTTGGGGATGTCTGATACGTCTCCAATGTATCGATAATTTTTGATTGCTCCATGCTATATTATCTACTGTTTTGGACTATATTGGGCTTTATTTTTCCACTTTTATATTATTTTTGGGACTAACCTATTAACTGGAGGCACAGCCCAGAATTGCTGTTTTTTTGCCTATTTCAGTGTTTCAGAGAAACAGAATATCAAAAGGAGTCCAAACGGAATAAAATCTTCGGGAATGTGATTTTCTCACCGAACGTGATCCAAGAGACTTGGACCCTACTCCAGGGAGTCAAAGAGGAGGTCATGAGGGTGGGCCCCCTAGGGCACGCCCCCTGCCTCGTGGGCCCCTCGTTGCTCCACTGACGTACTCCTTCCTCCTATATATACCTACGTACCTGCAAACGATCAGACGAGGAGCCAAAAACCTAATTCCACCGCCGCAACTTTCTGTATCCATGAGATCCCATCTTGGGGCCTGTTCCGGAGCTCCGCCGGAAGAGGGCCGTCATCACGGAGGGCTTCTACATCATCCTAGCCCCTCTGATGAAGTGTGAGTAGTTTACCTCAGACCTTCGGGTCCATAGTTAGTAGCTAGATGGCTTCTTCTCTCTCTTTGAATCTCAATACAAAGTTCTCCCCCTCTCTTGTGGAGATCTATTCGATGTAATCTTCTTTTTGCGGTGTGTTTGTTGAGACCGATGAATTGTGGGTTTATGATCAAGTCTATCTATGAATAATATTTGAATCTTCTCTGGATTCTTTTATGTATGATTGGTTATCTTTGCAAGTCTCTTCGAATTATCCGTTTGGTTTGGCCAACTAGATTGGTAGTTCTTGCCATGGGAGAAGTGCTTAGCTTTGGGTTCGATCTTGCGGTGTCCTTACCCAGTGACAGAAGGGGCAGCAAGGCACGTATTGTATCGTTGCCATCGAGGATAACAAGATGGGGTTTATTTCATATTGCATGAATTTATCTCTCTACATCATGTCATCTTGCTTAAGGCATTACTCTGTTTTTAACTTAATACTCTAGATGCATGCTGGATAGCGGTCAATGAGTGGAGTAATAGTAGTAGATGCAGAATCGTTTCGATCTACTCCCTCCGTTCCTAAATACTTGTCTTTCTAGAGATTTCAACAAGTGACTAGATACGGCGCAAAATGAGTGAATCTACACTTTAAAATATGTCTACATACATCCGTATGTTGAGTCCATTTGAAATGCCTAGAAAGACAAGTATTTGGGAACGGAGGGAGTACTTGTCATGGACGTGATGCCTATATACATGCCTAGATATTCTCATAACTATGCTCAATTCTGTCAATTGCTCAACAGTAATTTGTTCACCCACCGTAGAATACTTATGCTCTTGAGAGAGGCCACTAGTGAAACCTATGGCCCCCGGGTCTATTCTCATCATATCAATCTCCATCACTTTAATCTTGCTTTGCTTTTTACTTTGTTTTTACTTTTTACTTTGCATCTTTATACCAAAAATATTATATCTATCAGATCTCACTCTCGTAAGTGACCGTGAAGGGATTGACAACCCCTAATCGCGTTGGTTGCGAGTAGCTATCACTTTGTGCAGGTACGAGGGACTTGAGCGTGGCCTCCTACTGGATTGATACCTTGGTTCTCAAAAACTGGCGGAAATACTTACGCTACTCTGCTGCATCATCCCTTCCTCTTCGGCGAAAACCAACGCAAGCTCAAGATGTAGCAAGCCCCTCTTATATCGTTGCTAGTTGCAGGTGAAGATGGAGTTTGTTCCATGTTTTGGAACATGGATATGTTGGGATATCACAATATCTCTTATTTTAATTCATGCATCTATATACTTGGTAAAGGGTGGAAGGCTCGGCCTTATGCCTGGTGTTTTGTTCCACTCTCGCCGCCCTAGTTTTTGTCATACCGGTGTTATGTTCCTTGATTTTGCGTTCCTTACACGGTTGGGTGTTATGGGGACCCCTTGACAGTTCGCCTAGAATAAAACTCCTCCAGCAAGGCCCAACCTTGGTTTTACATTCGCCTAACAACCTAAACTTTTCCCTTGGGAGTAATTAACCTAAGGGTCATCTTATTTTAACCCCCCCCCCCGGGGCTAGTGCTCCTCTGAGCGTTGGTCCAAAACGAGCTGCCTACGGGGCCACCTCGGGGAAACTTGAGGTTTGGTTTTACTCGTAGCTAGTCTCATCCGGTGTTGCCCTGAGAACGAGATACGTGCGACTCCTATAAGGATTTGTTGGCACATTGGGTGGCTTTGCTGGTCTTGTTTTACCATTGTCGAAATGTCTTGTAACCGGGACTCCGAGTCTGATCGGGTCGTCCTGGGAGAAGGAATATCCTTCGTTGACCATGAGAGCTTGTGATGGGCTAAGTTGTGACACCCCTGGAGGGTTTTGAACTTTCGAAAGCCGTGCCCGCGGTTATGGGCAGATGGGAATTTGTTAATGTCCGGTTGTAGAGAACTTGAAACTTAACTTAATTAAAATGAATCAACCGCGTGTGTAGCCGTGAGGGTCTCTTTTCGGCGGAGTCCGGGAAGAGAACACGGTCTCGTGTTATGCTCAAACGTAAGTAGTTTCAGGATCACTTCTTGATCATTATAGCTTCTCGACCGAGCTTTGCTTCTCTTCTCGCTCTCATTTGCGTAAGTTAGCCTCCATATATGCTAGTTCTTGCTGCAGATCCACCTCAATACCTTTTCCTACCCATAATATTAAATAGTCTTGATCGCGAGGGTTTGAGATTGCTGAGTCCCCGTGGCTCACAGATTACTTCCAATACCAGATGCAGGTGCCGACGATGCCAGTGCAGGGGACGTGACCGAACTCAAGTAGGAGTTCGATGAGGATTCGGGATGTTACTATGTTTCCTTTCCGGACGATCAGTAGTGGAGCCCAGTTGGGGCGATCGGGGGATCTTTTGCATTAGGGGTTGTCTTTCTTTATTTGGTTCCGTAGTCGGACCTTGATTGTATCTGGATGATGTAGTGCTATATTTATGAATTGTGTGAAGTGGCGATTGTAAGCCAACTCTTTATCTCTTTCTTATTCAGTACATGGGATGTGTAAAGATTACCCCTCTTGCGACATGCCTACTATGTGGTTATGCCTCTAAGTCGTGCTCCGATACGTGGGAGATATAGCCGCATCGTGGGTGTTACATCAAGCGCCCAGGCTTCCATCCTTCCCGCCTCCAAAAAGCACTCCGACCATGTCCAGATCTGGAACGCAAGGCAAGTGGATGGCCTCCTCCATCACGGAGGGGAATATAACGGAGCTCCGGGAAGCGGGGTACTTGGCCCAAGGAATCTCCCACCGGCTTCCGGCCAAGGGGCAGATCGTCCCCACCCTGGAGCCCAACGAGAGGGTGGTATTCATCCCCCACTTCATCCGCGGGTTAGGATTTCCCCTCCACCCCTTCTTCCATGGACTCATGTTCTACTACGGGCTAGATTTCCACGATCTTGCCCCGAATTCTTTCCTCAACATCTCGGCATTCATTGTCGTGTGTGAGGCCTTCCTTCGCATCCCAACCCACTTCGGATTATGGCTAAAGATCTTCAATGTGAAGCCGAAAGTGGTGGATGGTCAACACGCGGAGTGCGGAGGTGCAATGGTGAGCAAACTATCCAATGTCACGTGGCCCACTAGCACCTTTGTGGAAACCGTCAAGGGGTGGCAGAAGCAGTGGTTCTATGTCACTGAGCCCCGCGACACCACCTGGGCCGTGGCTCCCGAATTCAAGTCCGGGCCCCCAGTGTAGCCTACCTCCTGGCTAAAAAAGGGCCTGGACTGGTCGTCGTCAGACGAGATATCGGTGTTGCAGGCGCGGGTCAAGAGCATGGTTGACAAGAACATCAAGCTCGTCAATGTGATCCAGGTGATGCTTTTTCGTCGGATCCTTCCCTACCAAAGCCGGACTTGCCATCTGTGGGAGTTCGATCCGGCCAAGCACCAGACCTTATGACAGTTCTTCGGCTCCACGCACGAAGATATCTAGAAGGTGCTTTTCAAGGCCAATTAGACGTGGCCGCAGATGTCTGAGGACCGCGGATACGACCTGACCCATCTAGCCAGTCCGGTAAGTTCTTCATACTTCAAGGCGTATCTCTTTCTGCGCATTCAAGGAAGATGTCTAAGTTTCTCCATTTGTCTTTTCATAGCTGGATAAAGAAGGCGGAGCGGATCCAGTGTCCGGCTCCGTTGCCTGAAAACCCATCTATCCCACTTCTGACGAAGATGCTGGTTCCGGCGCCCTACTAGGCGCCGGAGAAGAAGGCCACGAAGAAGGTCCGGGTGGGAAGAGGCGGCCTTCGCCGTAAAGTCCCTTCGGACGTGACATCTGAAGACGTCGAAACCCACTCCTCCCCCGCTGCCGAGGACGACGAGGAGGAGGAAGAAAGCAACTCTCCCCCTGGGGGGGAGGAAGAAGAGGACGGCCTCCACGGATCTGGAGGTAGAGGCGTCCAAGAAGGGGAGGGTCTCCCTCGCGGATAACTCCGCGGTGGACACTGATAGCAGCTCCGAGTGGCGCCCCAGGGAGAAGCCCTTGGGCGAATCATAAGTACTAAAAGGCACTTATACACACATATATCCCACTTCTTTACTTCATGGTTTTAATATGTCGAATCATGCGCTGCAGTACGGCCCACGCCCGCCCCCAACAATCCTCATCTTCGGGGAATTCACTAGATCCAAATGTGATGGACAGCGGGTCACTTCCGGAGGCCTCCTCTCCCAAGTCCACGAACGATGTTGAGGTGTTGTCCCGAAGGACCTTCCCAGGCCAGGGAGAGGTACAGGAGGCCGTCAGGGTGGCGGTAGAGGGTGATACCTCAGCCGCCGGACACATGGGGGAGCAAATCCCCCTGGAGACTGGCGATGGGGGCCATATCCAATTTGGCCCCCAGCTGAATACTATTCTGGAGGACCATACGTCTCTGGAATCAGGCAAGCAGCCTCCTTCGAAAGAAGGAGGTGCACCTATTCTGCCGGTGACCTATGTCCATCCAGAGGTACCGGATACTTTATTGGAAGCGTTGCAAAGTGCTTCCATTGTTGAGGAACACCGTATCCTCATGGGTACGGTGGTTGAGAGGGTTCAGTCTGCTAAGATCGGACTGACCAAAGCCTACACCAGCCTTCTAACAGGCTTTGAGGTATGCGATGTAATTATGCAAAAAGGATGTCATAGTATAGACAGTAGCCCCTGAGACTCTGTCTGGTGCTCGAAAAGAGAAGTCGGATAGAGGATCAAATAATTTTCGTAGGAGACTAACCATACATGTCTATGTGAATAAGCAGGCGTCGATGCTGGCTGCGACCTCCCATTTTGCCGAAGTCTCCAAACTGAAGCAGAGTTTGGAGTGAGCCGAGGAACAGCTCGGCCATGTGAAAAAACAACTAGAGGACAAGCAAGGTATGCAATGGCCTATTCAGATCTAGAAAGATATGAATTGTTTGTGTTGATCATGTTATCATGATATTTCGCAGGAGCTGCGACTGAGGTGGAGACCCTCAAGAGCGCGCTGGCTGAGGCCCAGAAGAGAGCGGCAAAGGAATAAGCCGCCCACGAAAAACACGAGGCAAGGGTCGGGGAGGTCCAACAAGAGCTCCAGGACGCCGTAAAGAAATGCGAGTCCTTGGAGCGCAAGATTGCGGACCAAGAGTCCAAACTTGCTAAGGCCCACCAAAGCGCACAAGAGGCCCGGGTTGAAGCCCAAGTCGCCCCCTAGGAAATCCAAGAGGCCAGAAAAATCGCGGCGGGTAAGGCCTTTATTATGCAGAGCAAATACGTGAAGAAAAGGTACCTCTTACTAACCCGGATTTGGAGTTCTCCTGAAGTGTTTGCGGATCTCCCGCGCAGTGTTATTGATGCTGTGGAGTTCTTCCGAGCCGAAGAGGGGAGGTCAACGGAGAAGTTGTTCTGGTCGCAATACCTTGCGTCAGAGCATCCGGTGCCCTTTAGTGATGAACTGAAATGGCTGACCGAACTGCATATGGTGGCCGAATCGGCCATGAAGGATTTGATAATCCGTCTGTGGCCTGCCGAAGCCATACCCAGCAGCTACTTCGGGCTCGTGAAGTAGTTGGTCGATGACTGCCCTCGGCTTGACGCCATCAAGCGGTCGGTCTGCATCAAAGGTGCGTGGATGGCCTTCGCCCGTGTCAAGGTGCAATGGGTGAAGATAGACACCGTCAAGCTCGCGACCGAGGGACCGCCCATGGGCAAGGAGCACCGCACGCCCGAGCGGTATTTTGATGATGCCCTGAAGGGATCTCGCATTGTAGAGGGCCACTATGCAAAAGACATTATCTTTGAATGAAGACATTCATGTTATCCCGTCCTGTATTATTAAACAAAGCTGATATGTAATATAATGCTTATTGTTTGTTTAAATTTTTGCCTCCTGTGCGGCCGTTTTATTAAATCTGAGAGTTGGCCAGTCGTCGGCTGATACATCTCCAACGTATCTATAATTTTTGATTGTTCCATGCTATTATATTATCTGTTTTGGATGTTAATGGGCTTATTTATACACTTTTATATTATTTTTGGGACTAACCTACTAACCCAAGGCCAGTGCAAATTACTGTTTTTTTGCCTATTTCAGTGTTTCGCAGAAAAGGAATATCAAACGGAATCCAAACAGAATGAAACCTTCGGGAGAGTTATTTTTGGAACAAATGTGATCCAGGGGACTTGGAGTGGACGTCAAGAAATCAACAGGAGGCCACGAGGCAGGGGCGCGCCTACCCCCTTGGGGTGCCCTCCACCCTCGTGGGCCCCTCGTGGCTCCACCGACCTACTTCCTCCTATATATATCCATATACCCCGAAACATCTAGGAGCACAACAAAACCCTATTTCCACCGCCGCAACCTTCTGTACCCAAGAGATCCCATCTTGGGGCCTTTTTCGGAGCTCTGCCGGAGGGGGAATCGATCATGGAGGGCTTCTACATCAACACCATAGCCTCTCCGATGATATGTGAGTAGTTTACCTCAGACCTTCGGGTCCATAGTTATTAGCTAGATGGCTTCTTCTCTATCTTTGGATCTCAATACAATGTTCTCCTTGATCTTCTTGGAGATCTATTTGATGTAACTCTTTTTGCGGTGTGTTTGTCAAGATCCGATGAACTATGGGTTTATGATCAAGTTTATCTATGAATAATATTTGATTCTTCTCTGAAATATTTTATGTATGATTGGTTATCTTTGCAAGTCTCTTCGAATTATTAGTTTGGTTTGGCCTACTAGATTGATCTTTCTTGCAATGGGAGAAGTGCTTATCTTTGGGTTCAATCTTGCGTTGTCATTTCCCAGTGACAGCAGGGGCAGCAAGGCACGTATTGTATTGTTGCCATCGAGGATAAAAAGATGGGGTTTATATCATATTGCTTGAGTTTATCCCTCTACATCATGTCATCTTGCCTAATGCGTTACTCTGCTCTTTTTAACTTAATACTCTAGATGCATGCTGGATAGCGGTCGATGTGTGGAGTAATAGTAGTAGATGCAGAATCGTTTCGGTCTACTTGTCACGGACATGATGCCTATATACATGATCATGCCTAGATATTCCCATAATTATGCACTTTTCTATCAATTGCTCGACAGTAATTTGTTCACCCACTGTAATACTTATGCTATCTTGAGAGAAGCCACTAGTGAAACCAATGGCCCTCGGGTCTATTCTCTATTATATTAATCTCCCGTCAACTAGCTATTTCTGTCACCGTTTATTTCGCAATCTTTATTTTCCAATCTATATCATAAAAAATACCAAAAATATTTATATTATTATTATTATCTCTATCAGATCTCACTCTCGTAAGTGACCGTGAAGGGATTGACAACCCCTTTATTGCGTTGGTTGCGAGGTTCTTATTTGTTTGTGTAGGTACGAGGGACTTCCGTGTAGTCTCCTACTGGATTGATACCTTGGTTCTCAAAAACTGAGAGAAATACTTACACTACTTTGCTGCATCACCCTTTCCTCTTCAAGGGAAAACCAACGCCAGTGCTCAAGAGGTAGCAAGACGGATTTCTGGCGCCGTTGCCGGGGAGATCTACGCACAAGTCAAGACATACCAAGTACGCATCACAAACTCTTACCCCTCGCATTACATTATTTGCCATTTGCCTCTCGTTTTCCTCTCCCCCAACTCACCCTTGCCGTTTTATTCGCCCTCTTTTTCCGTTCCCCTTCTCTTTTCTAGTTCATCTCTTTTTGCTTGCTTCTTGTGTGCTTGTGTGTTGGATTGTTTGTCACGATGGCTCAAGATAATACTAAATTGTGTGACTTTTCTAATACCAACAATAATGATTTTATTAGCACTCCAATTGCTCCTCTTACCGATGCTGAATATTGTGAAATTAATACTGCTTTGCTGAATTTTGTCATGAAAGATCCGTTTTCCGGCCTTCCTAGTGAAGATGTCGCTACCCATCTAAACAACTTTGTTGATTTGTGTGATATGCAAAAGAATAAAGATGTGTATAATGATATTGTTAAATTGAAGCTATTCTCGTTTTCGCTTAGAGATCGTGATAAAACTTGGTTTTCGTCTTTGCCTAAAAATAGTATCGATTCATGGAATAAGTGCAAAGATGATTTTATCTCTAAGTATTTTCCTCCCGCTAAGATCATCTCTCTTAGAAACGATATTATGAATTTTAAGCAACTTGATCATGAACATGTTGCACAAGCTTGGGAGAGGATGAAATTAATGATACGTAATTACCCTACACATGGTTTGAATCTTTGGATGATTATACAAAAAATTTATGCCGGATTGAATTTTGCTTCTAGAAATCTTTTAGATTCGGCCACACGAGGCACTTTTATGGAAATCACTTTAGTAGAAGCAAGTAAACTCCTAGATAATATTATGGTTAATTATTCTCAATGGCACACCGAAAGATCTACTAGTAAAAAGGTTCATGCTATAGAAGAAATTAATGTTTTGAATGGAAAGATGGATGAACTTATGAAATTGTTTGCTAATAAGAGTGTTTCTTATGATCCTAATGATATGCCTTTGTCTACTTTGATTGAGAATAATAATGAATCTATGGATGTGAATTTTGTTGGTACGAACACTTTTGGTAACAACGCGTATAGAGGAAACTTTAATCCTAGGCCTTTTCCTAGTAATTCCTCTAATAATTATGGTAATTCCTACAACAATTCTTATGGAAATTATAATAAGATTCCCTCTGATTTTGAATCTAATATTAAAGAATTTATTAGTTCGCAAAAGAGTTTCAATGCTTTGATTGAACCAAAACTGTCTAAGATTGATGAGTTGGCTAGGAACGTGGATAGAATTTCTCTTGATGTTGATTCTTTAAAACTTAGATATATTCCACCTAAGCATTATATCAATGAGTCTCTCAAAACTATGAGAATTTCCATTGATGAGTGCAAAGAAAGAACCGCTAGGATGCGTGCTAAAAAAGATTGCTTTGTAAAAGTGTGTTCTTCTAGTTTTCATGATAATAAGGATGAAGATCTAAAAGTGATTGATGTGTCCCCTATTAAATATTTGTTTTGCAATATGAATCTTGATAATGATGGTACTGGAGATGAGTCAACTTTAGTTTTTAGATCTTGATGCAAAAATTGGTAAAAGTGGGATTGGAGAGGTTAAAACTTTACATAGCAATGAGCCCACTATTTTGGATTTCAAGGAATTTAATTATGATAATTGTTCTTTAATAGATTGTATTTCCTTGTTGCAATCCGTGTTAAATTCTCCGCATGCTTATAATCAACATAAAGGTTTTACTAAACATATCGTTGATGCTTTAATGCAATATTATGAAGAAAAGCTTGAATTGGAAGTTTCTATCCCTAGAAAACTTTATGATGAGTGGGAACCTACTATTAAAATTAAAATTAAAGATCATGAATGCTATGCTTTATGTGATTGGGTGCTAGCGTTTCCACGATTCCAAAAACTTTGTGTGATGTGTTAGGTTTCCGTGAATTTGATGATTGTCCTTTAAATTTGCACCTCACGGATTCCACTATTAAGAAACGTACGGGAAGGATTAATGATGTTCTTATTGTTGCAAATAGGAATTATGTGCTCATAGATTTCATTTTTCTTGATATATATTGCAATCCTACATGTCCCATTATTCTTGGTAGGCCTTTCCTTAGAACGATTGGTGCAATTATTGACATGAAAGAAGGAAATATTATATTCCAATTTCCGTTAAGGAAAAGCATGGAACACTTTCCTAGAAAAAAATTAAATTACCTTATGAATCTATTATGATATCCACGTATGGATTTCATACCAAAGATGATAATACCTAGATCTATTCTTTCTTTTATGCCTAGCTAGGAGCGTTAAACGATAGCGCTTGTTGGGAGGCAACCCAATTTTATTTTTGTTTATTGCTTTTTGGTTCTGTTTCGTAATAAATAATTCATCTAGCCTCTGTTTATATGTGGTTTTATGCTTTTAATTAGTGTTTGTGTCAAGTAGAACCTTTGGGAAGACTTGGGGAAAGTCTTTGCGATCTTGCTGTAAAAAACAGAAACTTTAGCACTCACGAGATATGCTGCCATTTTTTACTGGAGAGTGCGATTAGGTTGATTATTTTTGAAGATGATTAATAGATAAATTCCTCACGTCCATCAATTTATTTTAGAATTTTTGGGGTTACAGAAGTATTTGAAACCTACAGATTACTAGAGACTGTTCTGTTTTTGACAGATTCTGTTTTTCGCGTGTTGTTTGCTTATTTTGATGCATCTATGGCAAGTATCGGAGGTTATGAACCATAGAGAAGTTGGACTACAGTAGGTTTAACACCAAAATAAATAAAGAATGAGTTAATTACAGTACTTAAGTGGTGCTTTGTTTTCTTATACTAACAGAGCTCATGAGATTTTCTGTTTTAAGTTTTGTGTTGTGAAGTTTTCAAGTTTTGGGTAAAGATTTGATGAATTATGGAATAAGGGGTGGAAAGAGCCTAAGCTTGGGGATTCCCAAGGCACCCCAATGTAAAATTCAAGGACAACCAAAATCCTAAGCTTGGGGATGCCCCAGAAGGCATCCCCTCTTTCGTCTTCTTGTATCAGTAACTTTACTTGAGGCTATATTTTTATTCACCGCATGATATGTGTTTTGCTTGGAGCATCTTGTATGATTTGAGTCTTTGATTTTTAGTTTACCACAATAATCCTTTCTGTACACACCTTTTGGTAGAGACACACTTGAATTGGAATTTATTAGAATACTCTATGTGCTTCACTTATATCTTTTGAGCTAGATAATTTTGCTCTAGTGCTTCACTTATATCTTTTAGAGCACGGTGGTGGTTTTATAGAAACTATTGATCTCTCATGCTTCACTTATATTATTTTGAGAGTCCTTTAGAATAGCATGGTAATTTTCTTTGGTTATGAAATTAGTCCTAATATGATAGGCATCCAAGATGGGTATAATAAAAACTATCATAGAAAGTGCATTGAATACTATGAGAAGTTTGATACTTGATAATTGTTTTGAGATATAAAGGTGGTGGTATTAAAGTTGTGCTAGTTGAGTAGTTGTGAATTTGAGAAATACTTGTGTTGAAGATTGCAAGTCCCGTAGCATGCACGTATGGTAACCGTTGTGTAACAAATTTGAAACATGAGGTGTTCTTTGATTGTCTTCCTTATGAGTGGCGGTCGGGGACGAGCGATGGTCTTTTCCTACCAATCTATCCCCCTAGGAGCATGCGCGTAGTGCTTGGTTTTTGATGACTTGTAGATTTTTGCAATAAGTATGTGAGTTCTTTATGACTAATGTTGAGTCCATGGATTATACGCACTCTCACCCTTCCATCATTGCTAGCCTCTTCGGTACCGTGCATTGCCCTTTCTCACCTTGAGAGTTGGTGCAAACTTCGCCGGTGCATCCAAACCCCGTGATATGATACGCTCTATCACACATAAACCTCCTTATATCTTCCTCAAAACAGCCACCATACCTACCTATTATGGCATTTCCATAGCCATTCCGAGATATATTGCCATGCAACTTTCCACCGTTTCATTTATGACACGCTTCATCATTGTCATATTGCTTTGCATGATCATGTAGTTGATATCATATTTGGGGCAAAGCCACCATGCATAATTTATCATACATGTCACTCTTGATTCATTGCCCTTCCCGGTACACCGCCGGAGGCATTCATATAGAGTCATATTTTGTTCTAGCATCGAGTTGTAAATAAATAGAAGTGTGATGATCATCATTAATAGAGCATTGTCCCAAATAAAAAAAATGATAAAGGCCAAATAAAAAATTAAAAAATGAAAGTCCCAAAAAAGAAATAAAAAGGAGCAATGCTACTATCCTTTTTCCACACTTGTGCTTCAAAGTAGCACCATGATCTTTATGATAGAGAGTCTCTTGTTTTGTCACTTTCATATACTAGTTGGAATTTTTCATTATAGAACTTGGCTTGTATATTCCAACAATGGGCTTCCTCAAATGCCCTAGGTCTTCGTGAGCAAGCAAGTTGGATGCACACCCACTTAGTTTGTTTTGTTGAGCTTTCATACATTTATAGCTCTAGTGCATCCGTTGGATGGCAATCCCTACTCCTTGCATTGACATCAATTGATGGGAATCTCCCTAGCTCGTTGATTATCCGCGTCGATGTGAGTCTTTCTCCTTTTTCGTCTTCTCCACATAACCCCCTATCATTATTCTATTCCATCCATAGTACTATATCCATGGCTCACGCTCATGTATTGCGTGAAAGTTGAAAAAAGTTTGAGATTACTAAAGTACTAAACAATTGCTTGGCTTGTCATCGGGGTTGTGCATGATGAGAGCATCCTTGTGTGACGAAAATGGAGCATGATCAAACTATATGATTTTGTAGGGATGAACTTTCTTTTGCCATGTTATTTTGAGAAGACATGATTGCTTAGTTAGTATGCTTGAAGTATTATTATTTTTATGTCAATATTAAACTTTTGTCTTGAATCTTTCGGATCTGAATATTCATGCCACAATAAAGAAAATTACATTGAGAATTATGCTAGGAAGCATTCTACATCAAAAATTCTGTTTTTTCCATTTACCTACTCGAGGACGAGCAGGAATTAAGCTTGGGGATGCTTGATACGTCTCCAACGTATCTATAATTTTTGATTGTTCCATGCTATTATATTATCTGTTTTGGATGTTAATGGGCTTATTTATACACTTTTATATTATTTTTGAGACTAACCTACTAACCCAAGGCCCAGTGCAAATTGATGTTTTTTGCCTATTTCAGTGTTTTGCACAAAAGGAATATCAAACGGAATCCAAACGGAATGAAACCTTCAGGAGAGTTATTTTTCAAACAAACGTGATCCAGGGGACTTGGAGTGGACGTCAAGAAATCAACGAGGAGGCCACGAGGCAGGGGCGCGCCTACCCCCCTGGGCGCGCCCTTCACCCTCGTGGGCCCCTCATGGCTCCACCGACCTACTTCTTCCTCCTATATATATATCCATATACACCAAAAACATCCAGGAGCACCACGAAACCCTATTTCCACCGCCGCAACCTTCTATACCCAAGAGATCCCATCTTGGGGCCTTTTTCGGAGCTCCGCCGGAGGGGGAATCGATCACGGAGGGCTTCTACATCGACACCATAGCCTCTCTGATGATATGTCACTAGTTTACCTCAGACCTTCGGGTCCATAGTTATTAGCTAGATGGCTTCTTCTATCTCTTTGGATCTCAATACAATGATCTCCTCGATCTTCTTGGAAATCTATTTGATGTAACTCTTTTTATGGTGTGTTCGTCGAGATCCGATGAATTGTGGGCTTATGATCAAGTTTATCTATGAACAATATTTGATTCTTCTCTGAAATCTTTTATGTATGATTGGTTATCTTTGCAAGTCTCTTCGAATTATCAGTTTGGTTTGGCCTACTAGATTGATCTTTCTTGCAATGGGAGAAGTGCTTAGCTTTGGGTTCAATCTTGCGGTGTCCTTTCCCAGTGACAGCAGGGGAAGCAAGGCATGTATTGTATTGTTGCCCCCGAGGATAAAAAGATGGGGTTTATATCATATTGCTTGAGTTTATCCCTCTACATCATGTCATCTTGCCTAATGCGTTACTCTGTTCTTATGGACTTAATACTCTAGATGCATGCTAGATAGCGGTCGATGTGTGGAGTAATAGTAGTAGATGCAGAATTGTTTTGGTCTACTTGTCGCAGACATGATGCCTATATACATGATCATGCCTAGATATTCTCATAATTATGCACTTTTCTATCAATTGCTCGATAGTAATTTGTTCACCCACCGTAATACTTATGCTATCTTGAGAGAAGCAACTAGTGAAACCTATGGCCCCCGGGTCTATTCTCTATTATATTAATCTCCCGTCAACTAGCTATTTCTGTCACCATTTATTTTCCAATCTTTATTTTCCAATCTATATCATAAAAAATACCAAAAATATTTATCTTATTATTATCTCTATCAGATCTCACTCTCGTAAGTGACCTTGAAGGGATTGACAACCCCTTTATCGCGTTGGTTGCGAGGTTCTTATTTGTTTGTGTAGGTACGAGGGACTTGTGTGTAGTCTCCTACTAGATTGATACCTTGGTTCTCAAAAACTAAGGGAAATACTTATGCTACTTTGCTGCATCACCCTTTCCTCTTCAAGGGAAAACCAATGCAGTGCTCAAGAGGTAGCATCGGCTTTAGCCCCCACGTAGGTAGTATAGGGGTGTTCAGGTTGGAATCTAAACACTCTTGATCCAAGAGTTTGGTCCTTGAAGGAGGTGTTTAGCGCAACGAACCAGGCAATCGGACTATGTGGCTTTATCACCCTCGCTTAGCCATAGGAGTTTGACAATAGAAAAGTAGGCACGACCCCTAGTTAGTATTTGTTAATCCGGACTAGGGTGTTGTAGACACCAGATCGGGTGGAGGCCGATCCGTCGCATAATGCGAGGAAAATCGCAAGAGATTTTAACCTCCGAATAGCTGACCAGCTCTCGCCGCATCATGACAGTCAGTTTTTGGCTTTCTCTACTGAGGTGTTTACCCAGATGAACCAGAAACACAATCAAAGTAGTTATCACTTTACTATCCTAGCCAATAGGACGGAACGTAAGGTAGTAAGCACAGGAGCCGGGCAACCCAACTATTGACCAAAGGCATGATTCGGAGCCGATGCATATAATGCCAAATTTGGGGTGCCGAACTATAATGTAAAAATTGTTCGGACTTTGTTGCCGTAGTATGGAGCACAATGAAGCCCCTGCGAATTAAAGCGTACGAAAGTGTACGGGTGCAATCGATAAGAAGAGCGAAATAAAATGAAATAGTACGCCAATGCCACATAAGTTGGGTCGCAAACTGTTTCCATTATAATTTGACTAATACGTCGAAGCGTATTTGTACAAATAGTGCGATAAGCAACATGGCTATTTAACATGCCAAGACCAAGGGGGAGCTGCGTGCGGGTCCTAAAAACAGGTAGAGTGATCGTCAAGAAGACCACCTAGAGATTTCGCCACACGTCTATGCTGCTTGCCACCTTGGTATATCCATCCTTTGAAGGGATCAATGATCAGGCCGTCATGAGGGGCCTGTGGAAAAGAAAAGGAAAAAAGAAAAGGGGAAGGTTGAGCCGTATTATGGACCACAATTGAGTTATGCCTCCGTCTATGCCCATGGTATTTTGAGTGCGTAGTTATGTACGCGCGGTACGTACGCCGCCATTTGGTCGGGACTGAGACGGAGGCCGAATTGCTAGTCGAACTCCTGACGAGCTGGACTATCAAGCTGTGGAGTAGTCCGGACTCGTTTGACAGTGTCTGGGAGCTTGGCCGCTGAATTAAAATTCTGCTTGATAAGGCCGCTTTGTACTCCCGCTGCCAGGGCCGTGGTGTGCTCCTCGATACGGAGGGAGCATTCAGTGTTTCCATTAACTGTTATGACACCGCGTGGTCCAGGCATCTTGAGTTTGAGATAAGCATAGCGTGGCACCGCATTGAATCGAGCAAATGCAGTTCATCCGAGCAGTGCGTGATAGCCACTACGGAAGGGGACGATATCGAAGATCAAGTCTTCGCTTCGAAAGTTGTCCGGGGATCCGAAGACGACTTCCAATGTGATTGATCCCGTGCAGCGGGCCTTTACACCTGGTATTACTCCTTTAAAGGTAGTTTTTGTGGGCTTGATCCTTGATGGATCGATGCCCATCTTGCGGACTGTATCCTGATAGAGTAGGTTAAGGCTGCTACCACCGTCCATGAGGACTCGCGTGAGGTGGAATCCATTAATGATTGGGTCGAGGACCAGTGCGGCTGAACTGCCATGACAGATACTGGTCGGATGGTCCCTGCGATCGAAGGTGATCGGGCAAGATGACCATGGGTTGAATTTTGGGGCGACTGGCTCTATCGCGTAGACGTCCCTGAGCGCGCGTTCCATCTCCCTCTTGGGGATATGGGTAACGTATATCATGCTCACCGTTTTAACCTGAGGGGGAAACTTCTTCTGTCCCCCCGTGTTCGGCGGACGGGGCTCCTCGTCGTCGTCCTCACTTTGCGACCCCTTCTCCTTGTTCTCGGTACTTAACTTACCGTCCTATTTAAAGACCCAACAGCTTCTGTTGATATGATTGGCTGGTTTATCGGGGGTGCCGTGGATCTGACATGGACGATCGAGTATGCGGTCCAAGCTAGATGAGCCCGGATTATTTCTTTTAAATGGCTTCTTCCGCTGGCCGGACTTGGAGCCACTGAATCCGTCAATGGTCGTCGTGTCATCGGTATTGTCACTGTTGTTTCGACGCTTGTGTCTGTTCCGTCGGGGCTTGTCGTTGCTATTTCTGGCTTCGGAGGTGCCAGGTTCGCTTGCGTTATTATTGCTATGGGCTAGCCAGCTTCTTCGCCCGCGCAAAAGCAGGTCATAAGTGCCGTGAGGGATGCCATGGACTTCGGTTTTTCTTGGCCGAGGTGTCGGGCGAGCCATTCGTCGCGGATGCTATGCTTAAAGGTTGCTAGGGCATCGGCATCCGGACAGTCGATGATCTGGTTCTTTTTAGTTAGGAACCTAGTCCAGAATTTCCTGGCTGACTCTCTGGGTTGTTGAACTATGTGACTTAAGTCATCGACATCTGGAGGTCAGACGTATGTACCTTGGAAGTTGTCACGGAAGGCGTCTTCCAAGTCCTCCCAGCTGCCAATGGAGTTTTCTGGCAGGCTGTGTAACCAGTGCCGAGCTGGTCCCTTGAGTTTTAGCGGGAGGTATTTGATGGCATGAAGATCATCGCCGCGGGCCATATGAATATGGAGAATAAAGTCCTCAATACATACCGCGGGATCTATTGTTCCATCGTATGATTCGATATTCATGGGTTTAAACCCTTCTGGGAATTCGTGCTTCATTACTTCATCAGTGAAGCAGAGGGGGTGTGCGGCGCCTCTATATTGGGCCAAGTCGCGACGTAGCTTGAATGGAGTCCGTCTGTGGTTTTCGGCCCAGACGTGGTTATGCTTGTCACGTCTGGTTAGATAGCCGTCGTCACGCGTCGGGGCACGCCCCCATGATCCGTAGATCGATCTGGTTTGGCCTGCTCTATTTTCCAGGTCTTGCCGCAGGTCATATGTATATCCCCGAGCTGTTGTGTCTTTACCTTTACGGCAAGGTAGTATAGGCTGGTGTTCGGCTTGAGTTGTCGTTTTGTCCCGGCCACGTGGTGGTCGGTCAGCCGCGTTATGCGCTGGTGGTATGGGCCCAAGTGCCTCGTCATCGAATTGAGGTAGCAGTTTGCGCTTCGGGTAACTTTTGGTTGGGCGCTCGAGGCCGTATTCCTCGACCGCCAGTACATTAGTCCACCTATCATTAAGTAGGTCTTGATCAGCTTGAAGCTACTGCCGCTTCTTTTTTAGGCTCCTTGTAGTGGCAATTAGCCGACGCTTAAAGCGCTCCTGCTCGAGGGGTTCCTTAGGCACGATAAAGTCTTTGTCGCCGAGGCTCACCTCATCCTCGGAGAGTGGAAGATAATTACTGTCCTCTGAGTCTTCATTTATGGCCTGTTCATCAGGGATAACTTGCCCGTCTTCCCGATCATCCTGTTCGGAGGTTGGCTCGACGGGGTCTTCTTGGTCTTCGGCGTCGTCCGGAGTATTGTTGTCTCTTGTGCCGGTATCACTGTTTTTTCCACGACGTGATTTAGAGAGGCGCCACTGACGTTGGCGCTTTGGCTGTATCTCAGGAGGTTTATCCTCGACTGGATCTTTATCGTTATCGTTGTTACCCTACTTGGGTGTATCCACCATGTACACGTCATATGAAGAGGTGGCCGTCCAGCATCCGGTGAACGGCGGGTTTTGGGCCTACTCTTCTCCGGCATCGTCGTCCATACCGTCGATGTCTTCGGAGCCATAATCGAGCATGTCAGTTAAGTCCTCGACAGTGGCTATGAAGTGGGTGGTGGGTGGGACGTAAAATTCCCTGCTCTCAGCCCCTAGTCTGGGCTGGGCGTAGTTCGGACGTTGCTCCTTGCTACCTCTTGAGCACTACGTTGGTTTTCCCCGAAGAGGAAGAGATGATGCAGCAAAGTAGCATAAGTATTTCCCTCAGTTTTTGAGAACCAAGGTATCAATCCAGTAGGAGGCTACGCGCGAGTCCCTCGTACCTGCACAAAACAAATAAATCCTCGCAACCAACGCGATAAGGGGTTGTCAATCCCTACACGGCCACTTACGAGAGTGAGATCTGATAAATATGATAAGATAATATTTTTGGTATGTTTATGATAAAGATGCAAAGTAAAATAAAAGAAAAGTAGAAAGCAAAGAAAATAACTAAGTAATGTAAGATTAATATGATGAAGATAGACCCGGGGCCCATAGGTTTCACTAGTGGCTTCTCTCGAGAGCATAAGTATTCTACGGTGGGTGAACGAATTACTGTTGAGCAATTGATAGAATTGAGCATAGTTATGAGAATATCTAGGTATGATCATGTATATAGGCATCACGTCCGAGACAAGTAGACCGACTCATGTCTGCATCTACTACTATTACTCCACTCATCGACCGCTATCCAGCATGCATCTAGAGTATTAAGTTAATGAAAACAGAGTAACGCCTTAAGCAAGATGACATGATGTAGATGGATAAACTCATGCAATATGATGAAAACCCCATCTCGTTATCCGCAATGGCAACAATACAATACATGTCTTGATGCCCCTACTGTCACTGTGAAAGGACACCGCAAGATTGAACCCAAAGCTAAGCACTTCTCCCTTTGCAAGAAAGATCGATCTAGTAGGCCAAACCAAACTGATAATTCGAAGAGACTTGCAAATATAACCAATCATACATAAAAGAATTCAGAGAAGATTCAAATATTGTTCATAGATAGACTTGATCATAAACCCACAATTCATCGGTCTCAACAAACACACCGCAAAAAGAAGATTACATCGAATAGATCTCCACAAGAGAGGGGGAGAACATTGTATTGAGATCGAAAAAGAGAGAAGAAGCCATCTAGCTAATAACTATGGACCCGTAGGTCTGAGGTAAACTACTCACACTTCATCGGAGGGGCTATGGTGATGATGTAGAAGACCTCCATGATCGATGCCCCCTCCGGCGGAGCTCCAGAACAGGCCCCAAGATGGGATCTCGTGGATACAGAAAGTTGCGGCAGTGGAATTAGGGTTTTGCCTCCGTATCTGATCGTTTGGGTGTACGTAGGTATATATAGGAGGAAGGAGTACGTCGGTGGAGC